>NC_137798.1:84109825-84203415 GCF_963383645.1 Muscardinus avellanarius
TTTCCCTCCTCCTAAAACTTTCCAGCTGCCCTTTGTGAAGTTCCCAGAATAATTATTAACATTATTAAACCAGAGACTAAAAATCTTGGTACGGACTGACCCATGGGGACACATTACAATTATTTTTAAACAAAATAATAAAAGGGGCGTCTCATAGGGGACAAAAGTTGGCCTTGTCCTCAAAATATATTCTATTTGTCAAAGTTACCCCCAAAGAGTTCTTAGGAGTGATTGGAATTGGCTGTTGGAGCCACGTGCTCTCAAGTGTCTTGCCTCTGTGGTTTGCCTACCGGGTTTCCCAGTCCTTGGTTGAACGTAAATGTTCGTTCTCACAGGGATTTGATACTGAATATCCTCCAGTGATCTCTTCCAGTAGAGGCTGAGGCTATTTCTGAAAACTCCTACTTTTTGTCCCTTATCTAATACGTTTCTCATAATACACATGCATGTGAGTGCGCGCGCGCGCGCACACACACACACACACACACACACACACACCTCTATTTTTCTCAATGTAGATTGGATGGTACTTTTTTGTTTTTTTTTTTTCTTTTTTGGTGGTACTGGGGATGGAACTCTTCTACCTCCGGGCTACATTCCCAGACCTATTTGTATTTTTTATATTTTTATTTGGAAACAGGCTCACTTAAGCCAGCAAGGCTGGCTTCAATCCTGCGTGATCCTCCCGTCTCTACCTCCCAAGCACGGGGATTACAAGCCTGAGCTGCCACGCCCGGCATTTTATCTCTCAAATTCTTCTCTAGAAGAAAATAGTTTTCCCCAGTATTCTTCAGTAAGCTATATTTATTTCATGATTTCCCTGTTCTTTAGAGATACTGATACTCTCCTCTTTGGAAAAGAGGTTGTAATACTATTATTAAAAAATGTGGTATTCCCCCATTTATCAGGCTAATTTCATCACCTTATTGTTATCCAGGATGCTCTGTCACTGTGATAAAACCCAACCACACTCATACAAAGAAAAGTTAAATATAATCTCTACTATTTTTACCAAATATGTCTTTTAAGAGTTTTTATTTTGAAGATTTAAAGGAGTTTATTAAAAAGAGAGAAATACAGAAGACAGTTACAGCCCCATGCTGCTCATAAGTGGCACGGGGGGGGGGGGTGTTGAATGAATTCACCCCTTTTAAGACATTTTAAATAAAACTTTTTCTATTTTTGCAATACTGGAGATGGAACCCAGGGGGATTCTACCTCTGAGCTACACCCCCCATCCCTGAACCTGAGATCCTCCTGTCTCAACTTCCCAAATGCTGGTATTACAAGCATACGCCACCATGCCCAGCTTAAAATAAAACTTTTAAGATAAGTTCATAAAATAATACTATTTTTACCTCAGTTCCTATCACTATAGGCTCCACTTATATCTCCAAAGTGCATATGTGTACACAAAGTGCATATGTGCGCACGCGCGCGCGCGCGTGCGCACACACACACACACACACACACACACTTCTTCCTTCAATTGGCAAGAAGCCTTGGGATGTCCTTCACCTCTACTGGAAAAGCATAAAAAAAACATAGTACCTTCCTCTCACCCACAAATTGGTTTTGTCTTGCTGACCTCTCCCTAATCCTAGCTTGCTGTTCTGTTTTTCTATTTTCCCTAAATGCAACTTACTTTAAGCATGTGTTAACTTGATTACCATTCCTACAGTTAAAGGATAATAGACAATAACCCACTGGTTGGCCCAGCCCCTTTCTTCTCCTGTAAATATCTACTTATGACGTACATCCAGACTGCACGCCCTTTTTATTTTTTTCAAGAAACAAAACCAAAAAATAACGTCATTTTTAGATAAAATGCAAAAATGTGCTTTGGATTTTGGCTATCACAAAAAGGGGAATCGATAATCCACTAATAAACAAAGCATAAAAACGTGTCCCCTGACCGCTCTGTCTGTGCCTTTTCAGCGTGTGCATCTGGTTGTTCATCTCTGAAATTGTGTGAAATACTTTTTTTCTTTAAACTTTATTTTCTCCCTTCTTGTTTGGGAATTAAGTGCTTTTGTATTATATATATCTATTTATATATATATATCGATGTATTTCTTTTTAATTGCTAGATCTTTATCTTTAGATTTGGTTTTATCCAAATGTATGAGAAAAAGTTATGAATTGTTTTCTGCAATTTTCCCCACTCCCTCTTTAAATGTGGAACAACTTCAGCTGCAAAATTCCCACATCCACATCTTTGGGATTACCAAGTCTCGTTTCCAATTGTGGCTCGAGCAACATGGGTGGTAGGGAAGATGGATGATGCCATTCAGATTATACCATTTCTCTATAGGGGAGTGATTAGCAACCCGGCATTTGGGCTCCCTACATACAGACTGCCTTTCCATCACCTATGCACATCTCTGAACCCCAAACTCTAGATGGGGCTGTGTGGCTGCCGGTGAAGTTGTTCAACCTGAATGCATA
This sequence comes from Muscardinus avellanarius, assembly GCF_963383645.1. Classification (NCBI taxonomy): domain Eukaryota; kingdom Metazoa; phylum Chordata; class Mammalia; order Rodentia; family Gliridae; genus Muscardinus; species Muscardinus avellanarius. The sequence continues at coordinate 84,112,274 of NC_137798.1, forward strand.
AAACTTAGTCTCCTTGTTTTTGCTTTTAACCTTTTGATCATGATTATTAGTATTATTATTTTATGTATTTCGGCTATTTTGAGTAGGGAAAAAAAAGATTAACTGTTTTTATTATTTCTAAAATCTTATAATGAAACTGTAATGATTTTTTTGGAGTAATTGCATGTTGAAGAAGTTGCAGCTTAGGGTGTGTGAGATTGTCAGTGTTAGAGTTCTGTTCTTTATTTTCATAGATGGGCATGTGTAGGCTCATTTGTTTTTGTATATTGCCCATCCCTTCCTTACAGCCAGAAGCTCTAATGCAGCTAGATCACTCCGTGCCGCCCTTACATGGACATGGCGACTCACTTACACATTTACCCCCATCATCTTCATCTCCTGTGTAGTACACTCCTAGAGTCCGCCCTCCCCTTTCTGCATCCTCCCTTCCCATTCTCCCCCTTTCTTTAGCATTGTTAAAATTTATGTGCTGTCATCCATTCTTTTAAAGTCTAAAATATGTCAAAAAGACAAAAAAATTAAATATATACCTGAAAACCTAGAACAATGCAGTAATTCATTCTAAGCCCCATAGCTCCATAAGTTTTTTTTTAAAGAAAGGCAAATTATAAAATTAAAAAAGTTTTTTTTTAAAAAGAGATTTTTTTCAATCACAGCAATCGGAATGATTTTAAATTAAAAATCAACACCCTCCCAAGCCCCACCCCTCCAAGTAAAAATTTGTTCAAGTGCAGATTTTTTTTTTCTTTTCATGTTATGTGGTGTGGATGTATGTGTTGTTACTTCCCTGTATCATCCTCTGTTGTAAATTATTATATTTGAAAAATTATACATTTTGCTCAAAAGTTTTTAAGAAATGACAACAAAAAAGCGAGTTACAAGAATGTGGCAATTCTATTTGTCCAAGAGCATTCTTACACAACTTTCTTTTGTAAATTTTTCTTTCATGCCAAAAAACATGCGGGCAATTTGTTGATGTAAGTTGACTATGAATTAATATGGTATGCTTTACTTTTTCATTTACATTATTTTGCCTATGTGGGAATATCTTTTTTTTTTTCCTGCAAAACAGCACCTACTTTTTTTTATTTGCTTTGACTTTTCTTTGTGTTTTTCTATTGAAAATGGCTTGTTGATGTTATTTGCTCTCCCTTTCCCCTTAGTTTACTTTGTCTGTAAAGTTTTTATTTTCTACTATATGATTTTTAAACTTACGTTAAATATTTTAATTTATGCATGGCTATTTGCTTAATTTTTTAGTTATTTTTTTTCTGAATTGCTTCTTATAATCAATGGGTATTGTACTCTGAGTAGAAGATACATAGTTCCTAGCACCCACAGAAAGCCTAGCCCACGTGCCTGAAGCTTTTTTTAACCACCAGTTTTAAAGCCTTGACAATATTGGTAGCTTTACAGTGTGATATTAAAATTGGCTACAACATATGGAAGGGCTGTGCCACAGGAAAACAGAAAAGTTGAGTCAGCTCCAAGTGTTATCAGTGGTAATTTCATCCTTAATTTAATTCCTTAGAAGACATTCAGGGAAATCAGTCCTTTATTTTATTTCCTTGCAGCAGAAGGGAAATAAGGTACTCTCAAGTGACTATGGTAGAGTTTGGTTATCCAGGATTATGCTCTCACGATCAACATGGGCTACAAAATCAATTTTATTCATAACAAAGACATCAAGAATCCCAGGTGATCAGAGCATTGTGCTATATAATATTGGTGAGCTAAATTCTGGGGAAACATACTTTGTGTGCAAATTCTCTCTCTCTCGCTCTCTCGCTCTTTCGCTTTCTCTCCTGTTTCTCTTCCCCTTTCTCTTTTTTCTCTCTCATTCCTCTCTTTTCTGTTAATACTGTTAATAGTCACCATTCTTTCCCCAGGATTTATTCAGGTAAGCTGTAAAAGTATTCTAAGATTATATCAAGAAGAAACACAATGATTTTCATATCTAAACTTTTGTTTAGAGAATACTTCAGGTAGGTACCACCATTGTGTGTGACTCTAAGATGAGAATATTCTCCAACCTTAATTATTTGCATCAATTCTGCCGTATACCCTTCAGGAAACACAAGGTTGGTAAGAAACACTATACAAGCTTTTTAATAAAGAAGCTCTTGTTCCACTTTAGTTATAGATATAAGTGTTTTATAAAATGGTTATAGAAAAATTAGATTGAATGGTGGGTAACAAACACATTTCGAACACCACAGCTTTAACATATGGTCTCTCTCTACTTTGTTTAAATGATTTTCTGTTGCTTGATATGTTAGGTAATATTTCAGGCTTAAAACTAAGAATTTCCTAAATAGGAGGTCATTTTACATAATTATACTATGAGCCTTTATTTCTACTGAAGAAGCCATCCAGAAATAAAATTAAGCCAGATGTGGTGGTGCAAGCTTGTAATCCCAGCATTCCTGAGGCGGAGACCTGAGGATCTCAGTTCTCAGACATCCTCAGCTACTTAGTGAGGCCCTTTGCAACTCAGTAAAACCCTGTTTCAAAAACTAAAAAGACAGCCGGGCATGGTGACTCACGCTTGTAATCCCCACGCCTGGGAGGCGGAGACAGGAGGATCACGCAGGTTCAAAGCCAACCACGCGCTCTGGCTTAAGAGACCCTGTTTCCAAATAAAAATGTATAAAAATAGCTCTGGGAGCGTAGCACGGAAGTAGAAGGGTTTCCAGGAACTCCAGTACCAACAAAATAAAATAAAATAAAATAAAATGACTAAAAAATAGGGTTAGGGGTGTAGCTTGGAGGTAGAATGCCCCTAGGTTCCATCCCTGGTACCTCAAAATAAATAAAACAAACAAACAAACGATAAAAGGTTAAGTGATATTTTTGAAAATTATGAGGTCTTTAAATAATTATAATTCATCCCAAAAATAAATGTTTAAAATAGCCTCAATATCTAGATTGTATGTAACTTTATCTCTACCTTAGCATCAAGCCATTACATTAAAAATAAAGATCAGAGCCAGGCATGGTGGCACACACTTATAATCCCAGCATTTGGAAGGCTGAGATGGGAGAATTAGTTCGTGACAGCCTCAGATATTTAGTGAGGCCCTTTGCAACTCTGTGAGACCCTGTTTCAAAATAAAGAATAAAAAAATAGGGCTGGTGGTGTAGCTTGGAGGTAGAATGCCCCTGGCTGGGTTCCATCCTCAGTACCACACACACACAAAAAAAAGAAAGATCAGAGGAAATTTATCAATGATTTATATATAGGTAAAATATTATTAAAAATAGCAATAATAATGGTAACTAGTATTTCTGAGATAAATGCTCAACATGCAGTGGTTTGAAGTAGGCTGTGTTCTTTTCATTCCCACTTTACTGAGATTTTAAGAAATTTGACCAAAGTCATATGGCTAATAAGCAGAGTTTTGATGCTAACCTGAGTCTTACTGATTAAGGCAAGCTCTCAATAGGCACAGGAAAAATTCTGCTTCGGATTCCATAATTTACAATTATATCAAAGAGCTGTGGCTCTTCTTTCCTTGGCATCTATTTAAAACAAAACAGAGTTTGAAGTGTTTTCAAATTAAACACATTTCATACAAACCATTTATTTGTTTTATGCAGAGGTGGGGAGGAATGGGATGATGGTCTACCTAGAAATTTCCATCATGTTAAGATTTAAGTTAAGCCCTACTGAGACATTTAAGTTTTTCTAGTATCTTCTCCCCAAGTACTGGCCATGTTTACCCATGACTAGTTTTAATGTTTGAACAGCTAATTCAGTGGGGGAAAGAATAATTTATCCCCATTATATGTGACTTTCCAAGCAGAGAATTAGAATAATGCAAATAAGAGATGAGATAAAGAACCCAAACAGACATAATACCAATTCCAGGAACTGGATCAGTACTCTTCAGAGCCTGCTGTTCAGCATCATTTTTTCTTTATTTTTTCAACCTCTCGGATATGATTCTCTCCAGAGAGGCAAAGGCTGGAGCCACACCAAAACTTCATGCTGGCCTTATTTATTTATTTTTAGGTGACCCACTACATTTGCCATCACCCTCCACATCCTCACAGTTCAGAAGAGTTCTATTACATTTTTAATACACTGTCTTTTTCGATGGCAGAGAGCCCCTTTTGCTAGATATCAGCCCTTGAGGCATGAATTATATATCTATAAATACACTCATAAAGCAAAAAAGCAGGACAGCCTTCAGGGCTAAAATAGACCTTTTATATCCCTAGTGATCTCTCTAGTTTAAAGAAAAGCACAACCTTGTCAAAAATGTGTATATATTCCCCATTTAAAAATTCTTCACTTTAAGGAATACTGATAGTTCTTGTTCCAAGCCAAAGAAAAATTCTGGGGATGGTATAGGAAATTAGGGTTTAGATGTATTCCAGGATTTTGATGGTTTACAGGCAGGTGGATCACTCTGCCTGTAAATCTGTGTGACTAGGTTCCTTGATTCTGTGATTTTCTTTCTTTCTTTCTTTCTTTCTTTCTTTCTTTCTTTCTTTCTTTCTTTCTTTCTTTCTTTCTTTCTTTCTTTCTTTCTTCTTTTTTTGTGGTACCAAAGATTAAACCCAGGGGCATTCTATTCTACCTCCTCTGAGCTACATCCCCAGCCCTATTTTTTATTCTTTATTTTGAAACAGGATCTCAGTAAGTTGTGGAGGGCCTCACTAAGTAGCTGAGGCTGGCCACAAACCTGCGATCCTCCTGTCTCAGCCTCCCAAATACTGGGATTACAAGCATGACCCACTACACCTGGACCCTGTGAATAATTTCATAAGCAAAGACACACTGTTGATCACTCACTCAGTCTTTGGGGAGAGAAAAATAATTATTATTGGCTGCCCAAACATTTCCAAGGGTGGTCACTTTGGATTACACAAATAAACAAATCTTCACTAGTCTTTCACAGACTATTTCTATTAAGGAGCTAACAGAAAAAGAAATGCATTTCTTACCTCTTCATCTCAACTAATTTCCAGTTTAGTAGTCATAAAGAATTGGTCCCAGGCCACCTTCAGAAAGCTTCATCTGTGGATGCTCAGTTCTTTTCTTTAAAGTATTACAGTAAGCTGGGTGCAATGACGCATTTTCCCAGCTACTGGGAAAGGTGAGTCAGGAGGAACCTTTGAGCCCTGAGATTCCAGGCCCCCGTGGGCAGCATTGTGACATCCTCATCTAAAAAAAGAAAAAGACATAGTATTTGCAAATAACTTATGCACAGCTTTCTTCTGCTTAAAATCTTCTCTAGATTTCTTATAGTAAGTAATAAATATAAATGCTGCGCACATAGTTGTTACACAGTATTGCTTAGAAAATAATGACAAAATTAATCTATACATGTTCAGTTTAGGCACAATTTAAAAAGTTTTTCTATAAAACATTGCTTGAATTCCTGGATGAGGAACCCACAGATACAGAGGGTAACATATACACATAATCATCTTCAGTCTTAAAGATAGAATTTAATATGAGAATTGATTATTTACCCCAACTCATACACTTGTCTCAGGTAGTTTTCATGCTTACAGTTAGCTAACATTTTTTTTGAGATGCCAGGGAAGAAGAGTTATACTCTTGAATTATGAATGTTGGTCTCAAATCACAGTTTCAGTGATTGAAGACCAGCATAATCTGGGCTCTAATTTTCCTAACTGAAGTCATCATTTATCACTGCTACCAAGATCAGTAACAAAATACAAAAAAATAAGAAATAAAGATCAATAGTTTTAAAAGATTTGGTCACCTGAATTTGGAACAAGATATTCATCATTTTAGTTCTTTTCAAAATAAACTCTGACCATTTCCTGTTGAGACTCATCAGCCTTTTAGAAGCTTTTTATAAATTAGCCAGCTTCAGAACCCTCTTTCTGTTCCAGTGTAAAATGGTTTTCTGTTTGTTTTTACACCCATAGAGGTGCTCGCACTGTTGTTCTGCATGCAAAGGAATAGTGAAGAGGAGGGGAGTAATACAGAGTGAACAGTTTGTGGATTTTCTAATATTTTGAATAACAAAGACACTATAAAGCTTTATCTGGCATTGAAAAGAGAGGAAAAAAAAACAGGCTAATTTAAGACTCCAGTTGGATGTTACAGATGGTACACTAAAACTGCAAATGAATACCACTCTGTAATCAGGAAGATAGTGATCTTAATCTCACTTAAAGGGACATTAGCTTTCTATCCAACAGTCTGCATTTATATGTAAATTGTTTGTACCTTTGACCCTCAGTAAACTGGTTATCACTTGTCCTTTAGCCCAGTTTTCTCTTTGCCTTCTCTACTTCAGATATATTTTTGTCATTGCCATAAGGAACAAATAAATGACTCTTGATATTTCTGCCAGGAAAGAACCCACAGGCTAAACCTCCATTCTTGTTAAACTGGGTAAAGGAATGTCCTGGCTTTTCCTTTAATGGGAAGTAAAATCCCTGCTAAGAAATCACTAGGGAACCTTTAGATAGATTGTGTTGGGCTTCCCTTCTCCCTTTCTGCTGCTCACCTGTTACTCAAAAGACTGCCCTCCTCCATACTTGAACCTAAATGTACCACTTGGTGTCTCCCCCACTAGAAGAATAAGGAAAAAGTTTATTCAGGGTCAGTTTTAGGACTGTTTTACCTTTAGGGAACTGCGCTCTAAATCCCATTTATAAAAACTAGCAAAAGTATATAAATTATGCATTAACTAAGTTGCAAGGTATATGAATTATATATGTTTGCAACTTAAAAAAAATAGGCATGCTGGTCCAGTAAAGCAAGCCTTGTGCTCTGGCCGACCTGCAAAGATAATTTTGCTGAATACTTTCAAACCCTGAGCATTAGAATAGAACCATGGGTTTAAAGCCAGACCACAGACCATCTTGAGATTCCCAGAAAAGTCCTTGCTTGATTTCCTCTATGTGTTGTAAAATTCTCAAGCAGACCAGAGATGACAGTATATTGTTGCCCTTTCCCTTGCAATTGACACACGGAACATCAATTTTCATCTTCCTCCCCAACTCAATTGCCACTGAAGTAACAGAATGTTATTGGCTAGAAAGGGAGGGACACATATGCACACAGTTCTCAGGTGCTTTGCAAAGACTTCTCAAGAGACCTTTCTTTGAGCTCACCCAAAAACTGGCCAATTTCAAGGCAGTGGTTCTGAGACACAGGGATTGTTTGAAGATATAAGGTGTGAAAAGCTGAGTGGGAGAGTTCTAATTTGTGGATTGATCTTTATAGTAAGAACCCAGGAGGCCTTGCAAACTCAAAGGCTGGTTCCTTTGGAATGTCCCAGCATCCAGACAGCATTTAGTCACTACAAATCCTTATCTGACTTTGTCACCATTAAAGGAAGACACTTTAGCAATAGTCATGTCTGATAACAGATGTTCAAATACTGGCCATTGTATCAGATTAAAATTATTAATTACCAAGGACAAAATACACCAGAGTAGAATACAGGATAACATTATACCAGATGAGAGCTTAGTGACCCAGCTCAGAAAGAGGCCTTCAACAATAATATCATATTAGCATCTCAGCTTCCTACCTAGGGAGGGAACCATCATGCCATTCCTGGTAGAGAATATTTTTAAGTTATAGTTGGCATAAAATTTTTTTCTGGAATAAATTCAGTAAAAGGACATGAACTATGACTTAGATCCTCTCGTGCTTGGAAGACAACATTGGAAAGAGATGTGAGATACCTTGATTAACTAGTATAGGAGAACCATCCCAGCTTTGTAATTAAGTAAACAGAATATATGTGGTGCCAATAACTTGCTAGGTAGGCACTGTGATTGAATGATCTCTCTTGAATTTTCCTTCCTGTTTTCGATCATAATCTTGGTGTCAGTAATATGAAAATGGTCATTTTCATCCAAACAAAAGCAAATAAGAAGTCTAAAAAGGGAATAAATAAATATTATGTACACATTAATAAATTTATCAGTTAATTACACAGTATGTGTATCACACACACACACACACACACACACACACACACACACACACTTTAATAGCCAGTGTTTGTAACAGTATAATCGCTTGAATGTCATCAACTCATAAGCACATCCTGGAAAGAGCATATTTGAATTCTATCTAAATAATTACTTGAGAGTATCTTTAAAAATCTAAAGATTCAGGTTTGGGTAGCCAGAGGCATATAACAGGCTATTATTCAGCCTAGACAGATTTAGACTATAGCCAGAAAAATTCCCTCTGTGGATCCAGGTCACTTTATTATTATAAGTTCAGAGGCATAAGCTATGAACTTAGATTCGAGTGACTGTGAATTGTGTTTACACCTATACTAATTCTGCTTTTCTTTTTCTTTTCACTCCCAGGAGGTGAATTAGTTATCCCTCTTCTTGTAGAAGACCCTTTAGCTACCCCTCCTATTGCTACTCGTGTACCTTCCATTACACTCCCCCCTACCTTCCGCCCCCTCCTCACCATTATTGAGACCACCAAAGATTCCCTGTCCATGACCTCTGAGGCGGGGTTACCTTGCTTGTCGGACCAAGGCAGCGATGGTTGTGATGATGATGGCTTGGTGATATCTGGGTATGGCTCAGGGGAAACCTTTGACTCTAACCTGCCCCCTACTGATGATGAAGATTTTTACACCACCTTCTCCTTGGTAACAGATAAGAGTCTTTCCACTTCAATCTTCGAAGGTGGCTACAAAGCACATGCGCCCAAGTGGGAATCCAAGGACTTTAGACCTAACAAAGTCTCCGAAACTAGTAGGACTACTACCACATCTTTGTCCCCTGAGCTGATCCGCTTCACAGCTTCCTCCTCGTCTGGGATGGTGCCCAAATTGCCAGCTGGCAAAATGAATAACCGAGATCTCAAACCCCAGCCTGATATAGTCTTGCTTCCGTTGCCCACTGCCTATGAGCTAGACAGCACCAAACTGAAGAGCCCACTAATTACTTCCCCCATGTTCCGTAATGTGCCCACAGCAAACCCCACGGAGCCAGGAATCAGACGGGTTCCGGGGGCCTCAGAGGTGATCCGGGAGTCGAGCAGTACAACAGGGATGGTCGTCGGCATTGTGGCTGCTGCCGCCCTCTGCATCTTGATCCTCCTGTACGCCATGTACAAATACAGGAACAGGGACGAGGGGTCCTATCAAGTGGACGAGACGCGGAACTACATCAGCAACTCGGCCCAGAGCAACGGCACGCTCCTGAAGGAGAAGCAGCCGAGCTCGAAGAGCGGCCACAAGAAGCAGAAGAACAAGGACAAAGAGTATTATGTGTAACCATACTCACGCGCGAGTGGAAAACAGGATTCTTTCTTTCTCAACACACGCAGACTTTTGACAATGAGATTTCACAGACGTCAGATCTGCTCCAACCGTGTGAGATGGGGTAGACCGTGACTATGGTGGGGAATACCGTTTTGAAAAGGATTCACCCAAGGATGTACCTATCTGTAACGATCAGCTGAGGCTGCAGTTGTTTCAGTCTTGGCTCGGAGACAGAAAATTCTCTCTGCCCCGCTGTATCATAAAGCACACACTTGAGCCCCGGAGCCAGCCACGGCCACGGACTGGCAAGCTTCCTCTTTCCAGGACCTTTTTCAAAAGGTAGAAGACTTCATGGCTTACTTGTTCCATAACTCCAAGTGAGTCTCTAATGATGTTTGTGAAGCTTGGCTATAACGATGTTGTTTTTTTCTGTTGTTGTTATTGTTGTCGTTGTTGTTTTCTTTTCATTTAATTATGTAAAAAGCAAAAACGTTAAAAAAAGAAAAAAGTTCAAAAAAAAAAACCACAAAAACAAAACAAAACAAAAAATCCACCCTTATCTGGTTCCGGCCATTGTGTGTTTAACTTTACAAGATCTGAGGGGAAAAATGGCTTTTGGGTTTGTGTTTATTTATTTTTTGAGAATGACTGGACATAAGAAGAGGAAAAACAAACTCAGAAAAAAAAAAAAAAAACCCAGGAGAGACTATTGCCATATGAACTCTAAAGCTACCATGGTGTTCACCCTACATATCAGGTTGTGATGTCTCTAGACTGTGTTGTTTGTTTTCTATAAGACGCTTTGCTGAGCACATAGTAAAACCCACATGATGGATGATTATGTTGATTTCAAAAGCTGGTCCCCCAGGATCTAATTCCAGAATTTGCCACCAAACCCTGACCAGATGGGTTTAGAGCTGGTTTTTATCAGAGGTATTGGCTTTATATAAGAATATTGTTCCTATTTGTAAACCCAAATTGTGTTTATAGGGGAAAGCCCCACAAACTAAACCAGAGCCTTTCCTAGGTAAGGGAAGGGGGGGTAGGCTGGATCTGTCATTGGTCAACATGCATGCCAATAAAAAAGACATTAGTCAAGTCTGTTGAATAATCCAAACAGACAATATGGGAGTTCAACTTGTGATGGAACCACAAAAGGTCACACAAGCCAAACATGTCATGACAGAGTGCAAAATAACATAGTTCTTTCCCCGCCCCCAACATAATAATGGTTTTCTTAGTGGTTTAATTTTGTAGCCTGACACGGAAAACTCAATCCTTCCATTTGCTCATGTCTCCCTTCACCCATCTTTTTTAAAGACAAATAAATAAATGAATAAAGCTGCTGTGACACACACACAAAAGGAATTTAATAGTATAATATATATAAATAAATATATATACAGATATATTTATCATGGTATGTTTGATGGGATGACTGACACAGAAATCTGTTCAAGTCTTGAAGTGGAATGAGAATGTTATTTTAAAAGAAAATAACAAAACAACAAAAAAGTAAACCTTAAAATGTGAAGAAAGTGTGAGTTTTAGTTTTGTCACAGTTAACTGTGTCAAAGAGAATTAAAAAAAATCTTCTCAGATTTTGTTTACATATTTTACTACATTTTTGCTGGTATAATTCCTTAGCCACCTATGTATATACTGCTTTCGGAACTATTACTTCCTTTCTATTTGTTTATTCCGGTTTGTTTGGTTTGTATTCCAGTTGTCTTTTTGTTTTGTTTTTATAAAGAGGAAACAATGTACAGAAAAAAATAATAATAAACTGGTTGTGTGGCCATAGCTATTCCAAAAGCAAGAGACAAAGCAAGATAAATATTCTCTCAGAAGTGTGTCCTCTGGAGGGTCAGATATATACGATTTCTTTTGTACAGATGAAAACCAATCAGCTGTTTAGATTTAGAAATCTACTCTTGCTGGTCTTTGTAAGTTGCATGAATATTTGACTTTGAAAACAATATCTGAAAGATATGGGGCGAAAAGCGCAATCTAAATGATGGTAGCCTTTACTACTGTGTATGGAAAGAGGTGTTCCTCCTTATCTGATATTTCGATGTGTTAAGAGTTTTTGATTTTTTTTATTTGTCATTAAAAAAGACAGGACTATAAAAAGATATTAAAGCACGATTTTAGATAACTTAAATGGCCCAGCCTATATGAATTGATTATATCTCGATGTCTGTAAAAGATTGCTGTTCTTGGAGTCTTGAGGTCTTGTGAACTGATTTCCTGCCTTCTTTCTTTACAGTTCTATTTTTTAATTTGAGTAAAAATACATTTGTTATATTCCTTTTAGTGTAAGTTTATATTTGGACAATTTTATGGGAACATGTGCATTCTGTATGTGAGCTTTTATCATATTCTTGTTGTTTTATTAGCAGACCCTAAAGGAATTTATTTTACAATGTTGTGATGTTACTGCTTTTCCTTTTTTCTTTTCTCTTTTATTTCATATTTGCATTTTTGTTCAAGGATATGCTTAGCAATAAAATGTTCTTCCCAAAACCCTGTATGATGATACTATTTTATTTTCTTAACATTTCGGAAAAGTTGTGGCCCTACAACTAAATATGTCATATCTTATCAAAAGCCACATGAGGTTGGGCAACTTCTATATGGTATAAAATGTTCTAACCAATTACTAATTACCTACATAAACTTCTCATAAGTGGCATATTTATGTGATAATTCTTAACTGTTCACTGAGGCATTATTGTTTAGATTGCTATGACCAGAAGAAAAGGCACTTTTCTGAAAAGGTAAGATGACAGACCACTGTGTTCTGGAAATAATTATTATGAAATACCATAGTTTTAAAAGATTATGGAGCCAGGCGTGGTGGCGCACGCTGGTAATCCCCACACTTGGGAGGGGGAGACAGGAGGATCGTGCAGGTTTGAAGTCAGCCATGTTGGCTTAAGAGACCCTGTTTCCAAATAAAAAGTATAAAATAGGTCTGGGACTGTAGCCCGGAGGTTGAAGGGTTTTCAGGAACCCCAGTACCACCAAAAATAAATAAATAAAATGTCATGGAGAGGCTGATACAGGAGAATCACATTTCGCAGACAGCCTCAGCTACTTAGGCCCTTTGCAACTCACTGAGACCCTGTTTCAAAATAAAGAAAAAAAAATAGGGTTGGGGGTGTAGTCAAAGGTAGAATGAGCCTGGGTTCATTCCCCAGTACCAGAAAAAAATATTTTAAAAAGTCTATGGGACTGGGCATGGTGGAGCATGCTATAATCCCAGTTCAACAAAAGTAGAAAGAAGAATGGGGAATGTCTTGAAAAGTTCTCAGGGTTAAGGTCTGGTTTGTCACTGAGTTCAGACGACATGAACAGGTTTGAAGAGAATGATCTGTCGTCAGGGAAGGTAAGAGATATGGAGAGATCGAAGGTGCAGATAGAAGTATCCTTTGAAGGAAAGGGAGGGTAAATCTATCTTCCAAAATAAAAACAAAGGAGGAGAGAAAGAGGACCAGAATCTGACATAGTGCCACAGAGTTGCCAAACTCCAAGGAAGCTACAGTGAGATAGCCTCAGTGTTCTGGAGGAATTGAGGGGCACTGCCACCCAAACGTGGGGCCAGGAGCATGGGGAAAGAGCTGAGAACCCTGTGAAGAAGGCAGCTGTGAAAAGGAACTCACGGTCTATAAGGGGGTCCTCCGGGATTGTCAGGCATTAAATAGGAAAACTCTTTCTACTAGATTTTCTCATTTAGTGTGAAATAGTGAAAGCAAACACTTTCCTGACTGCAAATCACACAAAGAAAAGAAACTTCAAGAACCTAAATGACTTCTCCAGGGTCACGTAGCTTGTAAGTGGCAGAATTGTAATGTGATATCCAATCTTCTGGTTCTTAATTTAGAACCCTCTTTGTAATATAATGCTATCTCTAGGGTAACAAGCCAATTTCCTCCTTTATCCATAGTCATCTGGAGTGGAACAGGAGAATAAGATGCTGGATTTGTAAAACATCACAGTTTGGGTGGCTTAAAAACAGGTATTTCAGCCGGTGGCGCACGCTTGTAATCCCCGCGCTTGGGAGGGGGAGACAGAAGGATCACTCAGGTTCAAAGCCAGACACACAGGATTAAGAGTCCCTGTTTCCAAATAAAAATATAAAATATTGGTCTGGGAGTGTAGCCCGGAAGTAGAATGGTTTCCAGGAACCCCAGTAACACACAAAAAAAACAAAGTTATTTCAAGCCAGGCATGGTGGCGCATCCTTTTAATCCCCACGCTTGGGAGGCTGAGAAAGGAGAATCAAACCCAGCCTCAGCTACTTAGTGAGGCTCTCAGCAACATAGTGAGGCCCTGTTTCCAAATTAAAAACAAACAAACAAACAAACAAACAAAAAAACAGATATTTCTTGCAGTTCTAAAGGCTGGAAGTCTCAGATCAAGGTTCAATCAGGCTCAGTCTCTTACTGGAAGAGAGATGGCTACATTCCACCATGTGTTCACAGTTTTAAGAGCATGCTAGAAAAAAAAAAATGAGATTTTTCTTTCTCTTTCTATAAGACCAGCAATATTATTGGCTAGTGCCCCACGCTGATCAGTTAACCTTGATTACTCTCTAAAGATTCTGTCTCCAAATACAGTCACACTTGGGATTAGGACTTCAATATAGGATCTTGGGAGGTGGCGAGGGGCTATAGTTCAGTTCATAGCAGATTGCATGCAATTGGAAATTGGTAAGGTGAAACTTTCAAAAGACCAAGATCATCGAGGAGTCCAGAAGAAAGTCTAACATTGTTGAAGTTATGAACTAGACCGAAGAGCAAATATATTAAGAGACTAAACCACAGAGCAGGTTAGAATCATGTGAGTAGGGCCCAGAATGGGGGGGACATAGTTGGAGTTGTATAAGAGTATAAATCAGGAATAGCCAAGGGAAGCCATATTCAGATAATTCAAGATGGATTAAATAATGTAATCTTCGAGCTCGAATTTGTGTGTGTGTGGAGGGGAGAGTTAGGGATACAGGTTCAAAAATCAGAAACCATAGCTTATATTTTCCTTTGATTACATTAGATACTTTATTTAACCCACCTCCGATTAAATTTTTCCACTGATAATCATATTTTACTCATTTTATAGCTTGAGAGCTATTACATCTGATAATACATGTAAGATGCTGAGCATACCCCTGACACATTATAATCCTTAAGAAGTGTTGGCCATAACTACACTTTGGCATGATTAATCTGACTCAGGAAGAATCAAAATTACCTTTATCTATATCTAGCCATCACTAATATGTGTGATAAAAATATAGAAATATAAAAATCACTCTGAATACTTTCTCTAATTCTTTTTTTTTTTTTTTTTTTGCCAAGAAAATCTACAAATCTGTTGCACTTCAGCATTTTTTCAACACTAGGGTTTGAACCCAGGGCCATTCTACCTCAGAGCTATACCCCCAGCCAGGTTTTTTTATTCTTTATTTTAAAACCGGGTCTCATTAAGTTGTGGAGGGCCTAAGTAGCTGAGGCTGACTGCGAACCTACAATCATTCTCTCTTCTTTGCTGAGATTACAAGTGTATGCCATCATACCCAGCTTCAAGTTTTCATTTAACTGCCACTACTCATCTGACCTCCATCTTGGATGAGGCCCAGGGAAGCTGTGCATCCTGAGATTTTCACTTCTTGTTGAGCTTCTAGCTTCAGCCTCCTGAGGCAGCTGGCCAGTCAGGTACTAAGAAGGCTTCAGGCAACCCTGAGCCCCTTTATTAATATGTATTATTTTGATATTTTTGTGGTACTGAGGTTCCTGGAAGCCGTTCTACCTCCGGGCTACACTCCCAGACCTATTTTATATTTTTTATTTATTTGGAAACAGGATCTCTTAAGCCAGCGAGGCTGACTACCAATCTGTGTGATCCTCCTGTCTCTACCTCCCAAGCATGGGTATTACAAGCGTGTGCCACCATGCCTGGCATTGATTTTGTTTTTGATTTGACTTTTTGTTATGGATGTGTTTTAAAATATTGACCAAAGTAAATATATTAGTAGAACAAAGCCCCATTTTCTATTATTTAAATTCAAAATTTATAATATTTTGATTATCTTATTTATCTCTTTCTATCTTCCAATGAAAGACTATCTTTTAATACTACATGATTTAAAAAAAAAAAGAAGTACTCAGAAAATAATACATGTTGAGACTCTAGACCTTGGTCTTGGTTCACTGTGTTTTGGGATAACTATATCTAAGTTTCTTTCTAATGGACAATTAATGGCACGATTCCAGTTCTTTATTCAATGACAAAATAAAAGAGGAGATTAACCGCTAAGTAGACTGTTCATCATTTAATGAGATTGCCTGAAAACTGAAAGGACTTTTCAGCTTGTCCATATTTCAATTTAACTGTGTTCAATCACCTTTTGAAATGAATAAAAAGCAGTCTAGAGATTATATACAGCTGCTATGTCTTTTATAAAATGTGACATTGTGGAATAGAATCTATGTGCTCCTTCAAGAGTAGGTAGGGAGGAATATGACTAATTTGCATCTGTGGAAGCTAAGACGTACTCACTTTTACCTCTAGAAATGTGATTGCAAATCTACTAGCATATTTCAGTAGAGTTGTATTAATATATTTGTGACAGCCATAACTAAGTAGAATTTACATGAGTCCACATAGGAGAAATATTCATTAAGCACATTTTCAAGTTACAGTTTTATTACTACTCCGTTGTCTGTTGACACCAGTGATTTTATTCTCTTTGTTCTCACTCACATCCCATTATTGACCTAGAATTCTTATTGTAATAGTGTTATAAGAGAGAGTCGAAGCAGAGAAAAGGAGTTCCATACAGACTATTTGATAGCACAGACTTCTTTATTAGAGTCAAAGTATCTAAGGTAAGTGTTGGGAAGAATGGATAACTAAAAATTTATTCTATTTGGTTTTAGGAAACAGAGCCCTACCTGATGAAAAACATAGAATGAAAAGTATAATAGTTGGTTTCAACAAGTTAGTAATTTTTCTATTAAATGTATAGAATTAAAAGCACCATAGTTGTTTTCAACAAGTTAGTATTTTTCTACTTATACACTGTGCTTAGTTTGTTCCATTTTATCTTTTTTATTTGGAAATATAGCAGAATACAAATAAACACTTTTAAAGAAGTATGTCTGGGTTTGCAAGAAAAGGGAGTAGGTAGAATGAGGTGTGGGGTCAGAAGATAAATAAAATTAGAAGTGAAGTGTCATTAAAGTTGAAAATCTAAAACAGAATTACAATACAGGTTTTCATTGTTCAAACATCACCCAGAAAAATGTGTTTATGTGCATGCATGCGTTTGAGTAGCCAGATAGTCTTATACCATAATGTAGTTTGATAGTGACATCCATGCACATAGCACTTGGTGGGTGTTCCTCCAGCTCCCTCCCCACTCCCCCTTCCCCTTACAGGATGTTGAGATTGACTTTGGTATTCTCAATGGAAGTGATTTCTTCATTGATTCTCCCTCCCTCGTCCCTTTCTTCTTCTACTCCACCTCCCTGGCTCCACTAAAATTTCTTCCTCATTATCTGAAGTCCCTCTGGTATCCTGATAACTCACTAGCCTCTACATATGAAAGAAAACATAGGCCCCTTTACTTTCTGTGACTGGCTAATCAACAATAGATGCTGGTGAGGAGGTAGGGAACTCTTTTACACTGTACATGGGATAGAAAATTAGTATAACCACTATGAAGATGGGTGTGGAGATTCCTCTGGAAATTGAGAATGGATCCACTATATGATTCAGTTATACCACTCATGGGTTTCTCTCCAAACGGATTGAACTCATAATATTATAGTAATATATGTATACACATGTTTATAGCAGCACAATTCACAATAGCCAAATTACAGAACCAACTTAGGTATCCATCAACAGATGAATTGATTAAAAACTATGGATGGAATTATATTCAATCAGATTTGTTTTGATGCCAAACTTGAAATGAGAAGGCGAAGGTACTTCTCCTCATCATCCAAACAAGAAAAATGAAAAGGTGGGCAAAGGTAGGAGAACATATATAAAAGAGCTGCTCCTAAGCTCCCAAGTGGTCTGGAATTAAAGCATCTAGAATAATAATGTAATAATGAGATATCTCTCTCCTTTCCTCTCCTCTCCTCTCCTCTCCTCTCCTCTCCTCTCCTCTCCACTCTCATTTCAGAAGTAACACCATACACACAATTTATATTGGAAGAAAGAAAAAAATTGAGGTGTTTGTATAGTTATTAACTATTAGTATAATGCTTTAGCTATTTTGCTTTTTGTAGTTTTGTGGTATCTTTTTCCATTTCTTGTTTTAAATTTAAAGCTAATTTAGGCACTGGAATTGTAAATACCACTTTCCTTATACTTTTTATGTGTGGTGCTGGGGATTAAATCCAGAACATCGTACCACTGAGATACAGCCCAGCCCTTTCTGTTTTGAAACAAGGTGCTACTAAGTTGTCCAAACTGGCCTTGAAACTGCAATCCTCCTGCTTCTATCTCCCAAGTACTGGTATTACAGGTATGTACCATCAAGCCTATCTCCCTAAAATACTTAAAGAAACGTTCATGTGTCTGCTTAGGTGAACAGAACCACCTTGCCTTCCTCTAAATATTGATAACATAGATATATAGGAGGACAATCACCTTTATAACGAAGGAGGTTGGTGTTATGTACCAATATCTGGCAAGTGCTTATCATTCAGAACATCAGGTATTAGGAAGTTAATGAGCTTTAAAATAGAAATAGAGGCCGGGTATGGTGGCACACACTTGAAATCCCCACGCTTGGGAGACAGAGACAGGAGGATCACACAGGTTCGTAGTCAGCCTTGCTGGCTTAAGAGACCCTGTTTCCAAATAAATAAAAAATATAAAATAGGTCTGGGCTACACAGCCCAGAGGTAGAAGGGCTTCCAGGAATCCCAGTACCACCACCAAAAAAAAAAAAAAAAAAAAAAATAGAAATAGAGGAAAGATTAAAGAAAAAAGGAAATTTTACTACACTTTAATCATGGTTAACGCTAAAAACAGTAACTGTTTCTTTTTTTAGCTCAAGGCTTTTATGGGCCAACCATATGTTGACATGTGACTTTGCTATTTTCATTACATTAATCCATTGAAATGGAGCCGTCATTGCAGTCAACCTCATACCAAGAGGCCCTCTTTCTGTGCAAATGAGCAAGGGAAAGTTTTCAAAGCTCAAAATTTTCAAAGCCTGTCAGACAATGTTCAGATGAAACGGTGGACTACAAGCGCCTCTGTTAATGAGGCTCGATGTTCCTGGCCAGTGGGCATCCAAGTGCGGACGTTGGCAGGCACATGCTAGAGATGACACTCAGAAGGGCTGTTTCCCCTCATGCCTCCTCAAAGAAGTTCAAATTTTTAATTTATTTTTGAAAGCAGATACACAGTAAACAGGGGAATGTGAGTTTTATGCTAAATACATTTTGGTTTCAGAGCAGTTATCTCACGCTGCCAGAATAGCCCTGAGGATTAAGATGTTTATTGGGTTCAAATGCCTAGGAGATTTATTATAGTGCATACTGTTTACTCGTTTCCATTAAAATGCTGATTATGCTTATTTCCTTGCCACTCTCCCACCTCCTTACTTCTTTTCATAACCCAGATTATGTTTTTTTATTTCCTTGCTTTCAGATGAATCTTCTTACATTTTTAAACTTTATTAAAATTGAGTCCACGGAAGCTCTCTGACTTTACAGTTGCAAGGAGTGGCAAGGACATTACATAGCTCATTGACATTTGGGAATGCTGAGTCCCTGGTTACCAAGCCAGATCTATAGAAAAAGCATTTTCCAGGACTGTCTCTAATGATCAGGGAGATGGATGTATGCTTGGAATCACTCTTCTTGAAGGATCACAAATACCTTGGGGGTCATTATAATATTAGAGCTATGTAAGAGCAAAAGTAATTTTCTTTCAGGTACATGCCTTCCTTGGATCAAGAGGGAGATTATCTATTTTATAGCCGAATTCTATGTAAACAATTCAACAGAGCAGATAAGTTTTCACACAATATATCAGCTTTTGGGAAAATAGACATGAGACAGAAAATATAATCATTTAAATAAGAAAGACAGAGACTAGGAAAAAATCCTGGAGGGCTTAGTACTATAACCGCATATATAAGAAAGCCAATCACTGAGTCTATTAGGCTGATCAGAATGATTTTATGAAAATCGTGGTAGACGAAGCAAATGTTCGCTAGACCCAGATAAATTCATTTTGAATCCTTAGTTACTATGACAGTGTCTGGCATGGAGGAGGTTCCCAGGAAACATTAGTGGAAGGAACAATTGAATAAAGCTGAGCTGCTACTTATAGGATGTACAAACAAATCTCAATATTTTAATTTTTTTCCCTTTTCTTCCTTTCTTTCTTTTTTTTTTTTTTTTTTTTTGTCTGCTATTATCTTTGAAAAAACTAGAAAAGTCATTGTCAAACTTTAGCATGTATAAGTCACCCAGAAGAGGGCTCTTTCCAACTCAGGTGCTGATCCCTGACACTAGAGTTCCTAACCGAGTAGGACTGCAGTGAGGTCTGAGGATTTCTATGTCTAACATATAAAGGTGATAATGTACTACCGATCCATAGGCCACAGTTTAAGAACCACTGTAGTCTCTAAAGTCACATAACAGTAATTCTGCAGTTTAGGTCTGAGAAGAATTCAAAACCTATCGTCCCCTAAGACTCCGACCCGCAGGGGCTTAGTGAACGACACAGACACCTCTTCAGCTGAAATATGAATTCTTCTTTAATGGATCCTTAATATGTCTCAATAATATGTCTCTTCTTCTTCTTTCTTTATGTGTACAGCAAGCACAATATATATCAGCATCAAAATCCCTCCCTCTATTCCCTACCAACCCCAAGCTTCCCACAGCTAGGGCATGCACACTTCTGACTCTCTCATAGGCAGACTGGTGGTAGCATGAGGCTTTGCGTCACTGATCATTCTGCAGGCACGTAGCATGGCACACTGCGCATGCTCAAGGAGACATCCATCTTGTGAGTCTCGTGACTTGGCTGCAAGCCTAGGCGCCATCTTGAATCCACGCTGGCAACAAGCCTGGGTGCCATCTCGGTCCAGCCGAGTGGGCCCCGACATCTCCCCCTTTTTGTTTTATTAAAATAAGGCTCGGGATCGTGCCTGTCTTAGGTTGTCAACCCTCAAGGACCATTCTTACCCGTCATTGGGAGAACAATAGCATGATTGTTTCTCTGTCTTAGGTTGATATGGTCCCGGGGACGATCTTACCCGTCACTGACTACCGATCCAGCATACTGAGCCATACATGGGGAGATGAGCCAGCTTCAAGGGCTGCCATAGCTTGCACCAATATGTGCTGTTGTTGCAGTGTGCGTTGTCGAGTTTGCCTGATATATCCAACCAGGAAACAGCATGCTACCACCAGCAAGAATGCCCAGAATGCCATGCCACCCCAATCTTTTAAGAAACCCAATGTTCCATGTATCAAGTCCATCCATTGTTATACTGTGGCGACTTCTACACGGGTAGAATTAATTGCAACGATGGATGCTCGAAGCTCAATCATGGTGTGTTCAAATTCACGGCTCCAAGTCCCTAGAAGCATCTTGCTTAATTGCCGAGACAAATTACCTGCATGGGAGAAATTCTGATACTGCACATACGTTATACATAATCCAGATAATTTATTAAAACATGGTACCATCGCCATTTTTCCTAGAATGTCAACCTGTTCTTGTAACAGGTCTACTCTTTGATTTACCATTAATATGCCAGCTTTAAGTTGTCCATTTATTTGAGCTTGCTGAGCCATGGCAGTAGCCGCATGTGAGGATAGGGCATTCATAGTGGCTGCAGTATTTATAGACGTCGCCAAAGCGGCAGCAGCTGTAACTGCCGCGGTCACAGAGGCCAAAATTACAGCAATAAGAGCAGAAATTCCAAAATCTCTCTTTTCTCGGTTCAGCAAAACTGGAAGGGAATTTACATCCACTCTTACTGGCCAAGGAACTGCTATAGGCAGTCGCATTACTACTGCCCAAGGGTGCATAGAAGCATTCCAGCAGAAAGTTAGAAAACAGGTATCAATAAAAGCATCAGACAAATGAAACTGTTATGCGAGATTATCATTTTTAATTTTGGATAAATTGCTATAATACTAGATGTCAACCACTAAGCCAAGCATGGGAAGGAGGGATGGGGAGGGAATGGGGTGGGGATCGGGTGGGGGCTGACTGGGCGATGTGTGCATGTATGTCTACAAAAGTTTGTATCCCACTATGATGTATGAATACAGTGCACCAATAAAATAAAAAAAATAAATTTATAAAAAAAAAAAAAAAACAACCTAGACTATCATTAACCAAGGAACTATTAGAAACAAGCCAAAAAAAAAATGGAGTGGTTACACAAACAGGAGTGGGTCCAAACGGGAGTTGTGGTCCCATTGAACAATTTACTTTGACGCTCTCCTCAAAAGTATTGGAAAAATTCTGAGAATAGCTGCAATTTTTTATAGTTCCCCCTAAAATCATAGACATAGCTGTTATATCAGTACAGCCTCCTGCTATCCCACAGAGAAGCCAAATATTAAAAGGATTGGGTGGCTTATACTGTATAGGATTTTGATATGTATAATTATATTCTGCCCAAGTATGATTGCGCATAGTAGATATGTCTGGAGAAAAACTTAAATCATAGCGTGAAGAGGCCAAGACTACCTTGGAGTCTTGGCAGTCAGTCCATTTAAATGGCCAGCTACATGGGCTATAACATTTTGGAGCCCACCGCGGCTGCAAAGGAGCTGTTTTATTTTCGGGATGTTCATATCTAGAAAATGCTAAAGGAGCATATTCTTCTAAAACAGTAACATTTCCTATGGGACTGGAATCATTAAATGGCTGAAATTTTAACATAGTCTGATTATATAACTGTACACATGGATTAGGACTATCATAGGTATCATTCAAAATTTTATTAGCATAAAAACATAATCTGCCACTTAAAGTTATATAAAAAAATGCATAAGGCCTAATTTCTTCATCAAAGGGAATCCATGGCAAATTTAAGGAACTATTGGTCATAAAGAACCGAGGAAAAATGGTGGCAGTGGTGGACACAGGTAAAGGAAGAGGGAAAGCAGAAATAATTCCCCAAAGATCTTTTTCACCCATTCCAATGTTGAACATTACCAACAGAGTTAGCCATATCCATTCATTGCTTGGCATCTTCCATTGGTTCCTGTGCATGGTGCACCAATCTTTCAGGAACCCAAATTGGCGAGTCTTTGTCCTGTGGGAAAACACACACCGACCCTCGAGCCCACGTTAGCACTGGATCCAGACCATTCCATGCTCCTGTAAGAATATCTTTCCACATTGCTTGCCCTGCATAGCGCTCATGAGGCCTGTAATGTCTTTCTGCTGCTGTTCGTCCATTGGCATCCAACGTTAAAAAATTTAGAATAAATAATATAAGATTTAGTTTATCTTTTGGTGTGGTCCATTGAGCCCCTATTCCCCCTTTTTGTTTTATTAAAATAGACTTAATAGTGGCATGGGCTCGTTCTACTATGCCTTGGCCCTGTGGATTATATGGTAATCCATGATTTAATTGTATAGCCATTTGGGCACAAAAATGAGAAAATCTTTGAGAAACATAAGCAGGTCCATTATCAGTTTTAATTTGGTGAGGGATGCCCCAGGCAGCAAAAGCTTGCAGACAATGGGAAATTACATGTTGGGCCTTTTTTTCAGTATGAGCAGAGGCAAAGATAACTCCAGAACATGTATCCACGAAAACATGTACATATTTAAGAGAGCCAAATTCAAGAATATGTGTGACATCCATTTGCCATAGGTGAAGAGGTCACAAACCTCGAGGATTTACTCCTATAGTAGGCTGTGGCAGTAATGTCAAACAATTTTTGCATTGCAATACAATGGGTCGAGCTTGTTCTTTAGTGATTTTAAATTTTAGACTCAGTGTTTGGGAATTTACATGAAATTTATTGTGAAATTCTTGAGCCTGTAACACTTTGTCTTCATTTGAAAAAATAAGTACAGTTCGAGTATGAAAATCTGCAATAGCATTGCCTTCAGCAAGCGGTCCAGGAAGTCCTGAATGAGCTCGTATGTGGGTTGCATAGAAGGAACATTTTCGGTTCCAAATATTTTGTTGTAACTTAGCCAATAATAAAAGAATAGTAGATTGTCCCTTAATATGTCCTACACATTCAAGGCTATTAAGTGCCTGTACCACATATAAGCTATCTGAAATTAAGTTGAATGGAGTGGAATCATAGAGCATAAATACTTGAATCACTGTCAAAATCTCTACTGCCTGTGCTGATGAATGGGGAAAAAGAAAAGTTTGTGGATCTGAGTCTTCTTTGAATATCACTCCCATACCTCCTTTGGATCCATCTGTAAAAATATTTGGCGCTCCAGCAATCGGTGCAGATCGAGTGATTTTAGGAAAAATAATAGGATGAGCCAAAACAAACCTGAGCCATGGATGTTGTGGATAATGATTATCAAATTGTCCTGTGGCCATTACATGGACAATGGCCCAGTCAGAATTGGTGGCAGCTAGAGTGGCAAGCTGTTCTTTAGTATATGGAGTGATGATAAGATCAGGCTGCATCCCAAATGCAGTCAGAGTTGCCTTTAATGCCTTAATAATTATTTGTGCAACACAGGCTGGATACCATGGCAACACTTTTTTGGGAGAATGAGGGAGGTGTACCCACATTATGGGACCCTCTTGCAACAACACTCCAGTGGGTGTGAGATCTGTGGTAAGAATACATAAGAGCAGTTTTTTCTGATAATCTATACGATCTACTTGTGCTTCAGATAATCTTTCCTCTACGAGTTGAATACATGCTCGTGC
Source organism: Muscardinus avellanarius (assembly GCF_963383645.1). Taxonomy (NCBI): domain Eukaryota; kingdom Metazoa; phylum Chordata; class Mammalia; order Rodentia; family Gliridae; genus Muscardinus; species Muscardinus avellanarius. Next base: position 84,136,436 of record NC_137798.1, read on the forward strand.
CTCAGGTGTTAATGATCGTGAAGAAAATAAATCTGAATCCCCTTTTAGCAAATCAAACAAAGGTTTAAGGTCAGCATTACTAAGCCTACAATATGGTCGAATCCAATTTATATCCCCTAAAAGTTTTTGGAAATCATTTAAAGTTTGTAAATTGTCCACCCTCAAGCTAACCTTAAGAGGATGAATAATAGTATCTTCTAATTTGGTGCCAAGGTATTGTTTAACATTTCTTTGTTGTATTTTTTCTGGAGCTATAATTAAATTCCATTGTTTAAGACATAGTATAGTTTTTATAAGCATATCATCCAAAATTTCTGGGGTTTTAGCACATAATAAAATATCAACCATATAATGACAAATCATTGAAGAAGCAAATTCTCTTCTAATAGATTATAGGGCTTTATCTACATATATTTGGCACAATGTGGGACTATTAGCCATACCCTGTGGTAGTACTGTCCATTCATATCTTTGATCCACCTGCTGATGATTAATGGATGGTATTGTAAAAGCAATCGAGGGGTATCTGCAGGATTCAGTGGAATAGAGAAGAAGCAGTCTTTGATGTCCAACACAACAGTGGGCCAATTGGCAGGGAGGGCCGATATAACTGGTAGCCCCAATTGCACTGGTCCCATGATCTCCATACTATTATTTACTGCTCGGAGATCATGTAACAATCTCCATTTACCTGATTTCTTTTTGATAACAAAAATAGGTGTATTCCATGGAGATGTGGAGGACTGTAAATGTCCTCCCAATAACTGCTCCTGTACCAGTTTGTGGGCTGCTATAACTTTTTCTTTAGGAAGGGGCCACTGAGAGACCCACACTGGCACATCTGTTTTCCATTTAATCTTTATTTGTTCAGTGGCCCCATAGAAAAACCCAGTCCTCTTTTATCTTTGGGATTATTTTTTCCCATCATGGGAACAGGGGACTTTTGACCTTGTTCAAATCGGCCAAGCCCACCTGTCCCTGAATAGCCTGCATTATGCATAAGTTGTTGACTTTGAGAGCTATATACAGATTCAGTAGTCAATTTTACTCCCATTTGTTGCAGTATATCTCGTCCCCACAAGGATACAGGAAGCTCCAGAACAAAAGGTTGGAATGTCCCTGAATGACCTTCTTGATCTGCCCAATTAAGGTGAACAGCACTGCAGCTTGGACTATTTGCATATCCTAACCCCTTAAGTAATTGATCTCTCTGTTGTAATCCCCAATCTTTTGGCCATTCAGATAATCTAATGATACTATGGTCTGCACCTGAGTCCAAGAGACCCCAAAAAGAGACTCCCTGTATGGTGAGCTGACACATGGAATGTGACCCCATGTCCATAGTGAGCCATGCTCCAGGAGGACCTGTAGAACCAAAGCCCTTATCTTTTCTTGCCTGTCTTTGGCTAGGAAAAAGAGAATGTTTACTAGGCAACAGAATTATCTGAGCAATTCGGTCTCCATCATTTATGACAGAAATCCCACGAGGGGAAGAAACTAATATTTTCACATTGCCCATATAGTCCTGGTCAATAACTCCTGGATGCACCACTAGACCCGATAAGGTAGTGGAACTTCAGCCTAAAAGCAGTCCTACAGTATTAGAAGGAAGGGGTCCATGAAAATCTGAATCTACTTTTTGAACTCCCATTTCAGGGGTTAATAAGAGCCGGGAGGTGGCACAGACGTCCAATCCTGCACTCCCTGGGGTTGCTCTCCGTATGGTAGGAGAGGCTGCTGAAATCGAGGCACCTGCCTCATCTGTGGTCCTGCATTCCCTGTCTCCTGTTGAATTGCCCCATACATTTGAGAGCCCTGAGGCACAGGGCCCCTCTGCCCGTTTTTTGGCCTAGCATTTGATTGTGGTGGAGGAAGAGGCTTTCCATCTACATCCCATCGAGATCTGCACTCTACAGCCCAATGGTTGCCTTTTCTACATCGAGGACACAAATTGGGAATCCTCTGGGCCTGTTTAGAACATGCTTCAGAATTAGTCTGTATACAATCTCTTTTTAAGTGTCCTGGTTGACCACATCAGAAAGAATTCCCTGAACTGCCTCTCTGCTTTTGATTATAAGGCTTGCCCTGCAACCCAGCAACAATGGCAGCAGCTATGGCTTGTCCTTGTATGACAGAGTCAGTTATGTCTCTGCATACCTTGAGCCATATTTCTAGGCCCTTATTTTTATAGGGACGTATTGCATCCCGACAAGGCTTATTGGCTTGCTCATAAGCTAGCTGTTTAATCAATGGCATGGCAGCGTCCACATCAGGGAAAACCCGAGAAGCAGTTTCCACAAGCCGTGATAAAAAATCAGCAAAAGGCTCATTGGGTCCTTGAGTAACTTTTGACAGACTGGCTCCTAAATCACCTGTCCCTGATAACATCCTCCATGCCCTTAATGCTGCTTGATTAATCTGCCCATACACCTGCTGTGGGTACCCATTTTGATTATTAGCAAATGGTCCTTGTCCCATTAGCATATCCAAATTCCAAGCAGGTTGCCCTGTCTGAGCATTAACACGAGCTTGATCAGAGCAATATTCTATATAGGCTGACTTCCAATTAAGATAGGCTCCACCAGACAACACAGCCCCGCACAAATTTGTCCAATCACTTGGAGTCATGGAGTATCTTTCAAAGGATTCTACCAGTGACAAGGTAAATAAAGCCTGCACTCCATATGTGGACACAGCTTCTTTTAATCTTTGAACAACCTTCCAATCTAATGGCTCATGATACCTTTGCTGATTCTGGTCAAGAAACACAGGAAATGCTCCTGGTGTAGGCAAAATCTCTCCCCACGGACTAGCCTCAGATGTCTTCCACCTATCAGACTTTCCTTTCTCAGTAAGATATGGCGGCGGACTAGGAGAGGAAGGGGGAGGAGCGGAAGGTTCAGGATGTTTCTTTTTACTGTTATAAGACATTTGGAACCTGCGCCAAGATTCTAACAAAGCTTCTTCCTCCTTATCTCTTTCTGGTGGAATAGGCCATGTCTCTTGTTCCTCGGAGGAATCGGAGGAGTTGCTCTCAGAGGACTCCTCGTCCCTGTGAGAATCTGCCTGTTGACCTTGCTCCGAAATCTCTTCTTTTGCTTCCTCTAAAGCATTAGAGCCTTCAGCCAGAACTTGACGATACCTTCCTGTTTTATCTGCCAGGCATGCTTTAATTAAACTCCAGATAGCCAATGTCCCAGGTGGGAGAGCCCCTTCGGCATCGGCCTTAAGAAGATCCTGACCAAGACGTTTCCACTGAGAAATATTAACATATCCTTCTTCCAAAAACCATGGAGCTACTGCTTTAACTGTGCTAAGAAAATTTTCTAAAGTGGCTGCTTTCACTTTCACTTCTTCCTTAGACAGAATGTTACAAAGAGCCTCTTTGACCTTCATGGTAGCAACCTTAGACCCCATGATAAGTTTTACTTTGTCACAAACTCCTACACACCTATCGTCGCAATCACCTGCAAGCCTATCGTCGCAATCACCTGCGAGCCTATCATCGCAATTACCTGCGAACTTTCACAGCTGTCCCTCGCTTATCCGCGAGCCTTATCTTATTTTGTCCCTTACCTGTGAACTTTTTGCTACATTGTTTTTCCCGGGTTTCCGCGCCACTTATCGTCCCCTAAGACTCCGACCCGCAGGGGCTTAGTGAACGACACAGACACCTCTTCAGCTGAAATATGAATTCTTCTTTAATGGATCCTTAATATGTCTCAATAATATGTCTCTTCTTCTTCTTTCTTTATGCGTACAGCAAGCACAATATATATCAGCATCAAAATCCCTCCCTCTATTCCCTACCAACCCCAAGCTTCCCACAGCTAGGGCATGCACACTTCTGACTCTCTCATAGGCAGACTGGTGGTAGCATGAGGCTTTGCGTCACTGATCATTCTGCAGGCACGTAGCATGGCACACTGCGCATGCTCAAGGAGACATCCATCTTGTGAGTCTCGTGACTTGGCTGCAAGCCTAGGCGCCATCTTGAATCCACGCTGGCAACAAGCCTGGGTGCCATCTCAGTCCAGCCGAGTGGGCCCCGACAAAAACCACCCAAGTACAAACATTTACTGGAGATCTTTATTTGTCTAATGGCTGAAATGCCTTATGACTTAAAAAAAAAATTCCTCGAGTTTCTGAGAAATTATTTGGATAGTACTGATCTGGCACAGAAGAAAGCTGATTCAATGGGGCAAGTGATAAAATAGAAAATGAAGAATACAGAGGACTGAACAATCAATACTTATTAAACTCTCTGCTAAATACTTTATCTGAAATTACATAGCTAGCAAGATATAAACTGAGGATTGTGGATTCGAAAACCTACATTGTTTATACAACACCATCAGTACATTTTATCAAGCAGTACCTCTCCTAGACCCTTTAGAGTCAATCCACATATTTGAGAAAACCATTACAGCACTCTTGCTCTCAGGTTCTACAAAGCAAAAGTTCTCCATTGAGGACAGCTGTGGTGAGCTGTTATCAGATTTTTATATCCACATGAAGGTTGACTGGATCCAAGCATATGTTTGTTTTTATACTTTCATTGTATTTTTATCAAAGCAATGCATGCACAGAGATTAACAGGAAGTCTAAAAACTTCATAACCTCAGGGCATGGTGATGCAAGTTTGTAATCTCAGCATTCTGGAGGCAGAGACCAGAGGATTGTGGTTCATGGACAGCCTCAGCTACTTAGCGAGGCCCTTCACAATTCAGTGAGACCCTGTTTCAAAGAATAAAAAGACTAAAAATTAGGGCTAGGGGTGTAGCTCAGAGGTACAATACCCAGGGTTTCATCCCAATAGAAAAAATAAATAAATAAATAAATAAAATTAAAAAAAGGACATGACCTGGAACCCTGGGACCTGTGAATGTTACTATATTTGGAAAAATAATTTTTGCTGATATAATTTGGTTAAGATTTTTGTGGTATCCTCTTGGATTGCCAGATTATTAGATGGGCTCTATTTCCAACAACAACAGAGAGACCCAACAATAGAAAAGAAAGAAAATGAAACAGGAGCACAGTGGTAGTAATTTGTGACCGAAAGATCACAGTTTGCAGATAGCATCAGCTACTTAGCAAGGCCCTGTGTAACTCAATGAGACCCTGCTTCAAAAATAAAAAAGGTTGAGGGGCCAAGATGGCAGCGGCCAAATAGGACAGGTATCCCTCTGAGAAACCCTGGACATTAGATTTTGGTTTAATAACTGATGGGGACAATAGAGAGAGACATTTATAGCCATGACTTCCTAACTAAAATATAAGAAGAGACAGACCAAGATGGCGGAGATGGTGAGGACGGCAGCAGCCAGTATTCAGGAGAGGTAGATAAAACCAATCCAACCCACCTTGAACTGTTGGATAAATCTCCCCCCAAAAATGACTGCTCCTGCCCACATGCTCAGGAATTCTGGACAACATACTATGTAATAAAAATTCTTGGGAAGAGGGCCAAGATGGTGGGGGAGGCAGTGGTCAGTATCTGGGAGAGGCAGGTAGATTCATTCTAATCCACCCTGAACTTTTGAGGAAATCTCCCAGTAGAAAGTAGACTGCACCTGCCCCACAAGCTTAGGAACTCTGGACAACATACTATGTAAGAAAAATGTTCAGCGTTAGTCAGATGGAGATCCCCATAGTCGGGTCAGCTGGCACCGCACTTCCCGGGAGCCAAGGTCGATCCTGGCTTCCAGCTCCTCTGTGCAGCACTGGAGCTGGGTGTGCTCAGAGCAGCCAAACCTGTTCTCCGTGGTGAAGCTGTGAGCCTCCGCTCTTGGCGGGGAGATAAAACACATTGCTACTAAGTACTTGGGCCCCCAATCCAGCAAAAGACATGTACTGTTTTTTTTTTTTTAATTAAAAAATATTGAAGAGGGAGGAAGATGGTGGCGGCTGCATTTGTAGCTGCAGCAACAACCATGGCCACAGCAGTGACCGTTAGCAGTGGCCAAATAGGACATGCATCCCTCTGAGAAACCGTGGACAACGGATTTTAATTTAATAGCTGATTGGTATAACACACAAAAACATTTCCAGTCATGACTTCCTATCTGAAATATAGGAGAGAAAGTGGAAAATGGCGGAATTAGAGGCAAGATGACAGCGCTGTGCCTGCCACTGCAAGAAAAGTGATTTTTGGCCGGGCGTGGTGGCGCACGCTTGTAATCCCCGCGCTTGGGAGGCAGAGACAGGAGGATCGCGCAGGTTCGAAGCTAGCCGCGCGCGCTGGCTTAGGAGACCCTGTTTCCAAATAAAAAAAATGTAAAAATAGGTCTGGGAGTGTAGCCCGGAGATATAAGGGCTTCCAGGAACCCCAGTACCACCAAAAAAAAAAAAGAAAGAAAAGAAAAGTGATTTTTGGAGGGTTATTCCTGAAGAGATCTGAAAGCAGAATGCTCCTGCCACCCATGCATAGGAATACTTAACAACAACAACAACATACTCTAGGAGAGACCAAGAAGGCAGTGGTGGCAGCCAGTATTCAGGAGAGACAGACAGATCCAACCAAATCCATTATGAATTTTTGAAGAAATCTTTCCAAAAGTAGTCTGTTCCTGCCCCACATGCTCAGGAACTCTAAACAACATACTGTGTAAGAAAAAGTTTCATGGAGACAGACCAAGATGGTGGTAGCAGAGGTGGCCAGTATTCAGGAGAGGCAGACATATCCAATCCAAACCACCTTGAATTTTTGAAAATATCTCCCCAAAAGTAGACTGCTCTTGCCTCACATGTGCAGAAATTCTGAACAACATACTATGTAAGAAAAATGTCCGGGCAAGTTGGAGGGATCCCCGCTCATATTGCTGGGCTGATTCACTATGCCAGGGGTCCCAGGAGACCTCAGCTCATGGCCGCTGCACTTCTCTGCCCTGCGCTGGGGGCCATGGTATGCTTGGAACAGCGGATCACACTCTCCATGGTGAAGCTGTGAGCCTCTACTTTCAGTGAGGAGATAAAATCCATTGCTGCTAGGGAATTGGGCTCTCAGTTTCCATATATATATATATATATATGAACCTCTGTAAATGTGCTGCCCACAGTGACAGGAACCAGAACTGGGCCCGCAGCCTGTCATGGGGCAAGGCCAGGTCTGGAGCCAGCGAGGCTGGGCCCGGAGCCTATTGCACAACAGGCCTGGAACCGGGGCCTGCTTCACAGCAAAGTGTCAGTGGGTTTCTTCAACTGTGTGGCCAGGAAGCAATAGAAGCTGCCACTTCCTCACCTAATCTCTCAGCAGATTTCCAGATCCAAGTGACCTCTATTTAAAAAAAAGTTGGTTGTGAGTGGATCTTCTTGTCAAAGGTACGCACCTTCTAGCTTTCAGGTTTTCAGTAAGAGGAAATAAGTGTGGAGAAACAGAAGTTCTAATACATTGTTGGTGGGATTGCAAGTTGGTGCAACCACTTTGGAGAACAGTATAGAAGATCCTCAGAAGAAGGAAAATGAACTTACCATATGATCCAGCAATACCACCTCTGGTATCTACCAAAAAGAATAAAAACCAAAACACCAAGCTAATGTATGAACAACCATGTTCATAGCTGCACAGTTCACCATTGCCAAACTGTGGGACCAGCCAAGATGTCCTTCAACGAATGAGTGGATTTCAAAACTATGGGATATGTACATAATGGAATTTTGCCCCATTCACAAGAGAGAACAAAATTTTGACATTTACAGTAAAATGTCACAAAAAATAAGAAATCAGATACTTTTCTTAATGTGCAAAATATTAGGGAGAAATGGGTAACAGGAGGAACTGTAGATAAAGAAGGGACCCTATAGAGGAGCAATGAAGGTGACATATCTGAGGGGATAAGAAGGAGGATAAAGGAAACTCTTTAAAGCACATGATGTACTTAAACATATCAAAGTCAGTCAGGAAGCCAAGCATGGGGGCAGGAAGGGGTTAGAGATTGGGTAGGAGCTGATTGGGTGATGTGTGCATGTATATCTCCACAAGTTTTTTTTTTTTTTTTTTATCTCATTGAGATGTATGACTACAATGCACCAATTAAAATTTATTTAAAAAAAAACACAAAAATAAAAAAGACTGAAAAATGGGACTGAGGGTATAGCTGAGAGGTACAATGCCAGTGGGTTCTACCCCAGTGCTGCAAATAAATAAATAAATAATAAATACATAAATAAATAAATATATAAAAATTTTATAACAACAGCCCACTCTTCTCCTTTTCCTTCCCTCTCTCATTCTGCTTGCCAGAGGTAGACACATACTCCCAGATATTACCTATGGTAATTACTCTGCATCCTGCCCTTTCTCAGTAAAACATATACCTATCCTTTGAATTACTGATTTAAAATATTAACTAACTTCCTGTTGATTCACACTAGGATTTTGCTCTTATACCTTCCTTTTTATTTCTGACTCTTCCAATGGAGTATATTACACATTATGATTAAAAATATTGTTAACTGAGCAGGATGTAGTGGTGTATGCCTCTAATCCAAGTACTTGGGAGGCTGAGACAGGACGATCCCAGGTTTGAGGCCAGCTTCAGCAACTTAGCGAAGCCCTCTGTAGCTTAATGAGACCCTGTTTCAAAATTTAAAAAAATTAAAAATAGGTCTTGGGGATGTAGCTCAGAGATAGAATGTTCCTAGGTCCAATCTGAAGAAGGAGGAAGAGGAGGAGGAGGAGGAGGAGGAGGAGGAGGAGGAGGAGGAGGAGGAGGAAAGATAATGAAGAAGAAATTACTACTAGAGTTCTAGACCAGAGGTGTGACTCTGGGGATTACACAAATGAGGTCCGCCCACCCATCTCATAAACCAAAACAGAAAGGCAATAGCAAAAATTATTAAAGAAACTCTACTCAGTGTAGCTACTCCAAGAAGATCAGGAAATCTGTTTTTAGCCCTGGATTTGAGTGAATTGCAATGACTTTGAGCTTTAGGAGAAAGGGAATGAAGTAAGGCTTGGGAGTTTGCTTAGCTGGGGGTTCTGCACAGCTGCCAAAGCAGGTGATCTTGAGCAAATGTGGTCTGGTACATTATTACCTGAGGATTGTTTAGAAAAGGTCTTGCCAGCTATAAAAATTTGCTGTTAGTGGGGCAAAGTGATACATGCTTGTAATCCCAGTACTTGGGAAACTGAGACAGGAGGATTACAGGTTCAAGGCCAGCCTTAGCAACTTAGTGAGCCCTCCACAACTTAGTGAGACCTCGTTTCCCAATAAAAGTAATTAAATAGGTCTAGGGGTATCACTCAGAAGTAGAATGGCCCTGGGTTCAGTTCCCAGTACCACCTGAAATAAAAAGGTTGCTGTTGCCTGGGGCAGGGTATAGCTTCCCTCATCCCAAGATGCTTTTCCATCAAACTTGTTCCTGGAATCCAAGATGACTCAGAGCAAAGGAGACAGATACAGAATGGAGGCAGAAATGCCACATTTTTAATCCTGATTTTAGCCACCCACTGGACATTTACAGGCAAAAGTGAAGAGTCTAGATAATAATCCCCCTTTTTAAAAAATCTTCTATTTTCTTGGATTCATTTGGACTTGTGACAAAGCCTGATCACTCCCATTAATGGCTTTGAAAAATGACTCTCAAGATTTTATATTGCTAAATATGTCTGATAAGCCATTAGTTTCCTTTGTTAATCCTTCAGACTCCCCTCCCAGGGCTCTCAAACGTTAACTAACTGCTCTTTTACCCTCCCTCACAGCCATATCTTTTTCAGCAACCTGGTATTTTTTTCACTCTTTCCTGCAATGGATTTTACTTTATTCCTTGTTGTGTAACATGCTCTCTCCAGTAACTTTCTACAAGAGGAAACATGGTATATACTTTTTGAGATTTTTGCATGCCTGAGAATGTCTCCACTCAGATTATTGACAGTTATATTTGAGTACAGACTCTAGGTACAAGAGCCTTTGTTCTGTTTGTTGTGCTCTTTTATGGTCATCCAGATTCTAATGTTGTTGTTGAGTGGGCCATTGCCATGTTGGTTCTCTGTCTTCTGTGTGTAACCTGGATTTGTCAGGGTATTCTCTCTCCCTGATGACTGAAATACCAGGGTGCCATGCTTTAGTGGCTGCTGCTGATTCAGCTACTATATGAACCTTACAATTTTTTCAGAGAGCAGAAATGAGATTATATTCTTGCCGGGCGTGGTGGCGCACGCTTGTAATCCCCGCGCTTGGGAGGCAGAGACAGGAGGATCGCGCTGGTTCGGAGCCAGCCTCGCTGGTTTAAGAGACCCTGTTTCCACATAAAGTTAAAAACTAGGTCTGGGAGTGTAGCCCGTGGGAGTGTAGCCCGGAGGTAGAAGGGCTTCCAGGAACCCTAGTACCACTAAAAAAATAAATAAATAAATAAATGAGATTATATTCTTCAGAGTTTATCAAAGGATTTGTTTGGACTATAGACAATGCAGAAAAGAAAAGAGGAGGAGGAGGAGTTTGGCTGAGACTGATAATCAGAAGGCTAAGCCTACCTACAGACCCTCACTTAGATCCCCTCCCTATGGGAAAGAATCGGAGACCATGCAGTTACTAAGGTGCTACGTGAAAAGAGTCCAAATATAATACACATTAGGAATCAGGTATCCAGAAGAAATATAAGACCCAACACATGGAAAGCTCCATGCTGTTTTCCTATTCCTGGGAATGGGCCACCCCAAACCATGTCTCAGTAGAGTAATTTTTGTCTTAGGTAATTTTTCAACCCCAGAAAATGTCCCCTCCCAGCTGCGTTCCTCTGGAGTTTGAGCCCTCCTCACATGGCAGCACTGCTTTTCTAAATAAACCTCCTGTGTTCTCCATTGGTGATTTCTGTTTTCCATGGTGATGAATGTTTTCCATGCAAAAGAGCAAGAATTGAGGTGAATGGAATAAGATTAAAATTTCCACTCAGTAGCACTGCTACTTGCTTCTTCTTTGAAAGACTCTGTACAAGGCATGGATCCTCCTTCCAGGGTGCTTGGAAGCGTAGGGCAGATGGGATAGGAAACGGAATAATAACAGGAAATAGGATTTATAATAGTGCATTCAAATCTTATAACAGTGTTTCAAAAAAAGAAGAGAAAGGAAACATGCTAAAAATGAGGGAGTAATGGGTGAGTTGGGAATGTGAGGAGACTGGCAGAAGACAGGAAGGAAGTTAACATTTGAGGACTCCTGCAGTCTGGGTGGTTAGTACTAGAAGAAGAGGCCACCCAGCATAGGCAACCACTCTGAAGGCATGACGATGGGTAAGTGAAAAACATGCCCACAGTCCTGTGCCCAGTGAATCCAATACAGATTCATAGGATGTGTGAATACCTAAATGAATATGCCATGTTCTTTCTTGCCTTTTTATTTTATTTTATTTTTTATACTTGATTACATGTTAATCTGTTATTTCCTTATTAGGTTTATTCCTATATATTTTATTCAGTTGTGATGGATTATTTTCATAAATTCCTTATCAGTTCTTTATTAATGCACAGAAATGAAACTATTGTGTTTTGATTTTGTTTCTTGCAAATATACTGACTTCATTAGGTCTGATGGGGAATGTTCTTAGGGAATAACTTATAAAGTAAAAAGGTAATCTATCAAAAAGGGAAAATATCAGCAAAACAGAGATGGTAAGGAGTTAATTTTAAAAACTGTGTGTAAGGAACTGTTACAATTTAATAGCCAAACTTTAATAACCCAAATGTCACAAAAAAGGCTTAAAGCCTTGAGTAGACAATTTTCTAAAGAATTATATATACAAATGCCAACAGGTATATGAGAAGATGCTTAATGTCACTTATCATCAGGGAAATGCAAATTAAATAAGATATCACCTCACCTTTGTGAGGATAACTGTTATTTTATTTTCGGGGGGGGGGCGGACTGGGGCTCAAACCCAGGCCATTCTACCACAGAGCTATGCCTCTATCTCTAGTTTTTGTTCTTTATTTGGAAACAGGTGTCACCAAGTTGCAGAGGGCCTCACAAGTATCTAAGGCTGGCTGTAAACTCGAATTCTCCTGTCTCAGCCTCCCAAGTACTGGGATGACAAGCATGGGTCACCATGTCACCATGCCCAGCTACAACTGTTATTTTATTTTATTTTATTTATTTTTATTGGTGCATTGTAATAATATATCACATTGGAATACAAGACTTGAGAGGATATATAAGCACACATCATCCAATTAGCACTCATCCACTCCTCATCCCATTCCCTCCCCTCCCTCAATCCCATGCTTGTTTGGTGATTAACTTTGATACATTTGTTTATGTACCTCCTGAGGTTTTTTTTTAAATTTTTTTATTGGTGCATTATATTCATACAACATATTGGGATAAAAAACTTGTGTGTACACACATGTACTCATAGCTGATTTAACCCCACCTCCTGAGTTTTAAAGAGGCTTCATCTTCCCCTATCCCATACCCTCTGATTGGTCACCTTAATTGCTTCACCATAGGGCCCTTTCTGTAACTCAACCCCTTCCTGTTGTCCCTTTCCTCCTAGTTATCGCTGATTAGGGGAAGCATCTGTTTTTTATTTTCTGCGATATTTCTCTGTGCATGCCGCGTTGCAAGTACTGATCCCACTCTTGACGGCCCCAGTAGTGGCCTGGCTACCCAGTGGACTGATCCAGACCTCACTGGCTCAAGCAGCGGCCTTGCCTCAAGGCAGGCTCCGATGCCGGCCACTGGCCCCATCACCGGCCTACCCCTCAGCAGGCTCCAATCCCAGCCTCGGAGGTGCCAGTACCAGCCTTGCCTCATGGCAGGCTCCGATTCCGACCTTGCTGATGCCAGCACCAGGCTAACCCTTCGGCAGCATCCAATCCCGGCCTCGGAGGCTTCAGCACCGGCCTTGCCTCATGGGAGGCTCTGATCCCGGCCTCATTGGCCCTGACACCGGCCTACCCTCTCAGCAGGCTCCAATCCCAGCCTCGGAGGCCTAAGTAGCGCCCGTGCCTCACGGCAGACTGCAATCCCGGCCTCACTGGCCCCACCACCAGCCTTACCCCTCGGCAGGCTCCAATCAAGGCCTTGGAAGCCTCACTAACAACCTTGCCTCAAGGCAGGCTCCGATGCTGGCCGCTGGCCCCAGCACCGGCCTAACCCCTTGGCAGGCTTCAATCCAGGCCTCGGAGGCCCCAGCACCGGACTTGCCTCATCGGAGGCTCCGATCCTGGCCTCGCAGGCCCCAGCACCAACCTAACCCCTCGGTAGGTTCTGATCCCAGCCTCAGAGGCCTCAGTAGTGGCCTTGCCTCACAGCAGGCTCAGATGCCAGCCACTGGCCCTGGCACTGGCCTAACCCCTCAGTAGGCTCTGATCCTGGCCTCGGAGGCCTCAGTAGCGCCCTTGCCTCATGGAAGGCTCCAATGCTGGCCACCGGCCCCGGCACCAGCCTATCCCCTCAGCAGGATCTGAACCCGGCCTCGGAGGCCCCAGCACTGGCCTTGCCTCTAAACGGCCTCCAGTGCTGGCCGGGGTCCCCGGCACCAGCCTGCCCCCCAGCAGGCTCTGATCCCGGCCTCTGAGGCCCCAGCACTGGCCGTGCTTCACAACAGGCTCTGCTCCCGGACTCACTGACCCCGGCACTGGCCTAACCCCTCTGCAGTCTCTGATCCCGGCCTCGGATGCCCCAGCATCGGCCTTGCCTCACAACAGACTCTGCTCCCAGACTTTCTGCCCCCGACACCGGCCTAACCCCGTGGCAGGCTCCAATCCCGGCCTCAGAGGCCCCAGCACCGGCCTTGTCTCACGGCAGGCTCCGATCATGGACATGCTGGCACCAACACCGTCCTAAACTCTCAACAGGCTCCAATCCCGGCCTCGGAGGCCTAAGTAGCGGCCAAGATCCATGGCAGGCTGCTATCCCGGCCTCACTGGCCCCGGCACTGGCCTTTCCCCTCGGCAGGCTCCAATCCAGGCCTCGGAGGCCTCAGTAGCGACCTTGCCTCAAGGCAGGCTCCCATGCTGGCCACTGGCCCAGGAACCAGCCTAACCCCTTGGCAGGCTCCAATCCAGACCTCGGAGGTCCCAGCACCGGCCTTGCCTCATGGCAGGCTCTGATCCTGGCCTCGTGGGCCCAGGCACCGGCCTAACCCCTCAGCATGTTCTGATCCCTGCCTCGGAGGCCTCAGTAGTGGCCTTGCCTCATGGCAGGCTCAGATGCCGGCCACTGGCCCCGGCACCAGCCTAACCCCTCAGCAGGCTTCTATCCAGGCCTTGGAGGCTTCAGTAGAGGCCTTGCCTCATGAAAGGCTCCGATGGTGGCCACTGGCCCTGGCACTGGCCTATCCCCTCAGCATGCTCTGATCCCGGCCTTGGAGGCCCAGCACTGGCCGTGCCTCTAGACAGGCTCTGGTGCTGACTGCTGGCCCTGGCACCGGCCTACCCCTCGGCAGGCTCCAATCCTGGCCTCGGAGGCCCCAGCACCAGCCGTGCCTCACGGCAGGCTCCAATCCCGGCCTTGCTGGCCCAGACACTGGCCTAACCCCTTGTCAGGCTCTGATTCCAATCTCGGAGTCCTCAGTAGTGACCTTTCTCATGGCAGGCTCCAATGCTGGCCGCTGGCCCCAGCACTGGCCTAACCCCTCAACAGGCTCAGATCCTGGCCTCGGAGGTCCTGGTAGCAGCCTTGCCTCACGGCAGGCTTTTATCCCAGCCTTGATGACCCCGGCACCGATCTAATCCTGCGGCAGGTTCTGATCCCGGCCTTGGAGGCCTCAGTAGCAGCCTTGCTTCACGGCAGGCTCAGATGCTAGATGCTGGCCCTGGCACTGGCCTATCCCCTCGGCAGGCTCTGATCCCGGCCTCGGAGGCACCAGCACCGGCCTTGCCTCATGGCAATCTCCGCTTGCAGACTTGCTGGCCTCGGCACCTGCCTAACCCCTTGGCAGGCTCCGATCCCGGCCTTGGACGGCCCAGCATCAGCCTTGCCTCGTGGGAAGCTTCGCTCCCAGCCTCTCTGGCCCCGGCCCCGGCCTACCCCTTGGCAGGCTCTGATCACGGTCTCGGAGGCCCCCGCACTAGCCTTGCCTCTAGACAGGCTCCAATCCCGGCCTCACTGGCCCCGGCACCGGCCTAACCCCTCGGCAGGCTGCGATCGCAGCCTCGGAGGCTCCAGCACCGGCCGTGCCTCACAGCAGGCTCCAATCCCAGCCTCGCTGGCCCAGACACTGGCCTAAAACCTCGTCAGGCTCTGATTCCAGTCTCGGAGTCCTCAGTAGTGGCCTTTCTCATGGCAGGCTCCAATGCTGGCCGCTGGCCCCAGCACTGGCCTAACCCTTCGGCAGGCTCCGATCCCGGCCTCGGAGGCCCCAGTAGTGGCCTTGCCTCATGGAAGGCTCCGATGGTGGCCACTGGCCCTGGCACCGGCCTATCCCCTCAGCATGCTCTGATCCCGGCCTTGGAGGCCCAGCACTGGCCGTGCCTCTAGACAGGCTCTGGTGCTGGCTGCTGGCCCAGGCACCGGCCTACCCCTCGGCAGGCTTCGATCCTGGCCTCGGAGGCCCCAGCACCAGCCTTGCCTCATGGCAGGCTCCACTCCCAGACTTGCTGGCCCCGTACCAGCCTAACCCCTTGACAGGCTCCGATCCTGGCCTCGGAGGCATCAGTAGCAGCCTTGCCTCATGGAAGGCTCCAATGGCGGCTGCTGGCCCTGGCACCAGCCTATACCCTCGGCAGGCTCCAATCCTGGCCTCAGAGGCTCCAGCATTGACCTTGCCTCTAGACAGGCTCCGGTGTTGGCCTTGCCTCCTGGGAGGCTCCGATCCCAGCCTCGCTGGCCCTGCACTGACCTAATCCCTCAGCAGGCTCCGATGCCGGCCTCAGAGGCCCCAGTAGCGGCCTTGCCTCATGTCAGGCTCCGATGCCAGCCTCACTGGCCCCAGCATCAGCCTAACCCCTCGGCAGGCTCCAATCCCAGCCTTGGAGGCCCCACCACCGGCCTTGCCTCACAACAGCCTCCGATCCCAGCCTGGCTGGCCCCGGCACTGGCCTAATCCCTCAACAGGCTCAGATCCTGGCCTCGGAGGTCCTGGTAGCAGCCTTGCCTCACGGCAGGCTTTTATCCCAGCCTTGATGACCCCGGCACCGGTCTAATCCTGCGGCAGGTTCTGATCCCGGCCTCGGAGGCCTCAGTAGCGGCCTTGCTTCACGGCAGTCTCAGATGCTAGATGCTGGCCCTGGCACCGGCCTATCCCCTCGGCAGGCTCTGATCCCGGCCTCGGAGGCACCAGCACTAGCCTTGCCTCTAGACAAGCTCCAATCCTGGCCTCACTGGCCCCGGCACCGGCCTAACCCCTTGGCAGGCTCCGATCCCAGCCTCGGAGGCTCCAGCACCGGCCGTGCCTCACGGCAGGCTCCAATCCAGGCCTTCCTGGCCCAGACACTGGCCTAACCCCTCGTCAGGCTCTGATTCCAATCTTGGAGTCCTCAGTAGTGACCTTTCTCACAGCAGGCTCCAATGCTGGCCGCTGGACCCAGCACTGGCCTAACCCCTCAACAGGCTCAGATCCTGGCCTCGGAAGTCCTAGTAGCAGCCTTGCCTCATGGCAGGCTTTTATCCCAGCCTTGCTGACCCCGGCACCGATCTAACCCTGCGGCAGGTTCTGAACCCGGCCTCGGAGGCCTCAGTAGCAGCCTTGCTTCACGGCAGGCTCAGATGCTAGATGCTGGCCCTGGCACCGGCCTATCCCCTCTGCAGGCTCTGATCCCGGCCTCGGAGGCACCAGCACCGGCCTTGCCTTATGGCAGTCTCCGCTCGCAGACTTGCTGGCCTCGGCACCGGCCTAACCCCTTGGCAGGCTTCGATCCTGGCCTTGGACGGCCCAGCATCAGCCTTGCCTCGTGGGAAGCTTCGCTCCCGGCCTCTCTGGCCCCGGCACCGGCCTACCCCTTGGCAGGCTCTGATCACGGTCTCGGAGGCCCCCGCACTAGCCTTGCCTCTAGACAGGCTCCAATCCCGGCCTCACTGGCTCCGGCACCAGCCTAACCCCTCAGCAGGCTCCGATCCCAGCCTCCGAGGCTCCAGCACCGGACGTGCCTCACAGCAGGCTCCAATCCCGGCCTCGCTGGCCCAGACACTGGCCTAACCCCTCGTCAGGCTCTGATTCCAGTCTCGGAGTCCTCAGTAGTGGCCTTTCTCATGGCAGGCTCCAATGCTGGCCGCTGGCCCCAGCACTGGCCTAACCCTTCGGCAGGCTCCGATCCCAGCCTCGGAGGCCCCAGTAGTGGCCTTGCCTCATGGCAGGCTCCGATGCAATCCACTGGCCCCGGCATTAACCTAACCCCTCGCAGGCTCTGATCCTGGCCTCGGAGGCCCCAGCACTGGCCTTTCCTCACGGCAGGCTCCGATCCCAGTCTTGCTGGCCCCGGCACCTCCCTACCCCTCGGCAGGCTCTAATCCCAGCCTCGGAGGCTTCAGCACCAGCCTTGCCTCACAGAAGGCTCCAATACTAGCTTTGCTGTCTCCGTCGCTGGCCTCACCCCTCGGCAGCCTCCGATTCGAGCACCCTCTTCGCCCAGGCATTTGTCCTGCATTCTCGAGGGTGCATGGTGGTAGCATTCTGCCTCTGGGGTTTTTACTTCAAAGGTTCTAGGTGTAATGCATCAGATCTCTGCCTCCCCTGAGTACTGGCCTCTGCCATTGCCGCTGCCTCCATCATTTCAAATCTTTCCCTAGCTCTTTTTCCACTCTGAATGTTGTCCAGTCTTCCTAAGCATGTGCGATGGTAGCATTTAACGTTTGTGTAATTTCTCCAAAAAATAAGGTTGGTAGGATCAGATTTCTGCCTCTCCTGGAAACAAGTCTCCACCACCATCGCGGACACCACTTCCAACACCGCCTTCCTCCTAGATCTCTGCTAAACTCTTTCTTTACAGGTGATGTCCAAGATTTTTAAGAATGGAGAGAAGTAGTCCTCCTTCGTGGGGAATTTTTTCAAAAGTTCCAGTTCATTTGGATAAGTTTTGTCTACATCTCCAGTATCCTGGCATGCGCCAGGCCTTCTTGACTCCTCTTCGATTTTTTTCTTTTTTCTTTTTTTATTTTCTTTTCCTTTTTTTTTTTTTTTTAATAAGAGAAGACAGTATGTGTGGTTTGAGGAGGTTGTGGGATCAGGCACTCAGTAGCACTGTGACCCAGGCCCGGTTTCCCCGGGGGTCCAGCGTGCTCTGCACGACTCCACCCGGGGCCCAGAGTCCTGTGACTTGGGCCCAGGTTCTTCCAGGGGTCCGGCGAGCCCTGCCTGACCCCCACCCGGGACCCAGGGCCTTGTGACCAGGCCCCGGTTTCTCCAGGGTTCTGGCATGCTCCACGTGATCCCGTCCGGGCCCCAGAGTCCTGCGACCCAGGCCCCGGCTCTTCCAGGGTCCAGCGTGCCCCGCCTGACCCCTGCCCCAGGCAACCGGGCCCCCTTTCTTGCCTTTTTAGATGTGTGGTTTCTTTTGCCTAGAAATTACCTACTCATGCTCATGACTTAAGTCTTCTGATTAGCTGGATCCTTGTTGACACAACAAGAAATGGAAGATACATAACAAGAAGATCAAAGCCAAAATATGGCAAGCTTTGGATACAAATGGAATTGGGGAAGTGTAATTTATTTCACTCATATATTTTCATTTACTAACTTATGTCTGCTAACACACTTATGTGAACCAGCCCCTGGTGGATTGCTGGGGAAGGACCTGAGATAAAAAAAGGTTCATTCCTGGCCTCAGGTAATTTTCTGCATGTGAAAACATATGGCATTATGTGTTTGTGCCTAGGTTCTAAGAATAAAGTAAAAATGAGCTATATAAGTTTCATTGGAGAGCTGGGCGTGGTGGCACATGCTTGTAATCCTAACATTCAGGAGGCTGAGACAGGAGGACTGCAGTTCTCAGACAACCTCAGCTACTAAGTGAGGCCCTTTGCAAATCAGTGTAACCCTGTTTCAAAATAAAGAATTAAAAATTGGACTGGGGTAGCTCGGAGGTAGAATGCCCCCGAGTTCCATCCCCAGTACTGAAAAAAAAAATCATTGGGAGAAAAGAAAAAGAACTATCCAGACTGTCTGAGTATTTAGAAACCATAAAAAAAAGAAGATGGCACTAAGATTAAAAAAAACACTGTAGAAGTTTATCATGACCATGAGTAGGTAATTCTAGGCAAAGGAAACCACACATCTAAAAAGGCAAGAGAACATGGCATATTCATTTAGTTACTAACACATCCTATGAATCTGTATTTGAATCACTGGGCACAGGACCAGCCATGCTAGGGGAACTAAGATCTTTCACCAAACAGCATGGTGTCTTTACAGGCTATAAGCTTCACAAAGAGAAATAAGTCAGTCTTACTCATTGTTGTTACAGTACTTAACAGTTGTTTATATATGTGAAATCATGGTAATTGATATCTATAGAGATGATAACACAAACTTATAAATAGGTGCATGAGATAGATATTCTGAGAATTATTAATGTAACTAACCTATGTTAACAGAAACTAGGAAAATTCAACAAATTGTTCAAGGGCTATACAGATATGTACATACACATATGTGTATACATAATTATTTCTTCAGTAACAAGAATGAAGACCAAAAAAAATCATGAATGCATAGGGATTTCAACATTTTGGAAGAAAATGAGAAAGCACTGTCATTAAATAACAATGAGTGTTTACCATGTTGGAGGAAAGTTTTATTTATTTGTACCTCATGTATGCATAGACTGATCAACTACTCATCTTTGGAAATTTTTCTAAGTGCCTTTTCCTAAAAGCTTCAGTGATCTCTTTCCTTTAGCTCCAGAAGATTTGGTTCTACAAACCAACTTGAATCCTTCTCTGGAATTTTTATTCTTGTTATATTGTTCTTTAGTCTTTGAATATTAGTTATGTCAGGTTGAAAATCATTCCATCGCCTGGACTCATGGGCCCATCTGCTTCAACCGATAGAAACCAATTCTGATGCTCTTTCCCTGTTGAACATGTCCCTCGTCTCAGCCACTTGACCATCAGCACAACAAAACAACCTGTCTCCTCTCACTGGGCCACTCTGATGCTGGAGGAGTGACCAGTGAAAGAACCAGTTTAGAACTTAACCATCAATGCCTCATGGAAGGGAGAGGCTTCAAGGAGGGAGATGTTTCTTCTAATAGATGTAGCTCAGAAATTTAGATAAGACAATATTCATACCCTCAAAAGACTCAAGGCCTATAAGAGACATTGCTCCCTATTGAGAAATAGTTGCAGTTCCCCTAGCAAACTTTGATGGTTATATGTGTGTGTTGTGTGATGGACAACATGTGTGTGTTTACAGAATGAATAAATTTACATGCCACATCCTCTCTCAGGTCTGTTACTTGAACTTGGTTTTGACAGCAAAGAGGTCATTGATGCCCCCACATAGAGAAAGTTCTACAGAAATAGGAATCGAAGCCAGGTAGCAGCAACTGGGGGCTGCATTGGAGACAAGAAAGAAGAACAGAGCCAATACAGCTGAGCAATCTGAAGGGACAATTTTTTTTGTTGTTTGTTTTGTTTTATTTTGGGTGGTACTGGGGCTCCTGGAAACTTTTCTACCTCCAGGCTACACTCCTATACCTATTTTTATATATATATATATATATTTTCATTTGAAAACAAAATCTCTTAAGACAGCGAGGCTGGCTTTGAATCTGCGTGATCCTCCTGTCTCTGCCTCCCAAGTGCAGGGATTACAAGCATGCACCACCACATCTGACCTAGGGACCATGTTTTTAAGAAAGAGAGAATTTATTTTCTCTCTCTCTCTCTCTCTCTCTCTCTCTCTCTCTCTCTCTCTCTCTCTCTCTCTCCTCTCTCTCTCTCTCTCTTTGGTGGTACTGGGGGTGGAACCCAGAGGCTTTCTTATCTCTGGGCTATACTTCCAGACCTATTTTATATTTTATTTGGAAACATTCTCACTAAGTTGCTGAGAGCCTCACTAAGCTGAAGCTGGCTATGAACCTGTGTGGTCTTCCTGTCTCAGCCTCCCAAGTGCCAGGATTACAAGAATGCGCCACCACGCCTGGCTGAATTTGTTTTCTTGATATATGCACTTGAAAATAAAAAATGAAATACACAATGAGAGGAGATTCTCCACAGGCCTTCCACCCCCATCAAAGACAAAGAGGTAAGTAAGGAATTTGCTAATACTGAGCAGCCTGAAAACTGGAGGAAAAGGATCAGGTTGAATTTATTATTGCATTTTCCTCAGTTGCCAGGTCAGTGCGTGGTATCAAGGAGACGATCAGTTAATCTTTTTTGAGAAAAATAACATATTAAATTCATGTGAATAAGTAGGATAATTCCACTTATCCTATAATATAGCCAAAGGAATAAAGAATAGTTAATAAAGTAATAAAGAAATATGGAAACAGGAAATATTGTATTACTTTGCCACATTTTGTTTTTCAGTACTAGGAATGGAACTCAGGGGCATCTACCTCCAGGCTATACCCCAGACCTATTTTTTAATTTTTTATTTGTTTTTTAAATTTTTTATTGGTGCATTGGAGTTGTACATCTTAATGTAGTACAAGATGTAGAGGCATACATGCACACATCACCCAATTAGCCCTTATTCAATTCCCACCCCATTCCCTCCCCCACCTCCCTCCTTCTCATGTTTAGCTTAGTGATTGACTTTGATATGTTTGTTAATGTACATCATGTACATTAGGGAATTTTCCTCTTCCCCCTCCCCTCCCTCTCAAGGTCTCTAAATTGCTGAGAACCTCATTAAGTTGCTGAGCCTATCTGACTTTGAACCTACAATCCTCCTGTCTCAGCCTCCCAAGTACTAGGATTACAAGTGTGTACCACCATGTCCAGCTAACTTTGCCACATTTTACACATGGAGGTCCCTATGAAGATATGTATACTGTTGAGTTAAGTAAATGAATAAGTGCATGAATGAAACATATAAGAAATGTTAAACATATTTACAACATCAGTATTCTTCAGTTATTTGAATGATCGCAGGACCTTAATGGTTACTGATGTGTTTGTTTAGTCTATGTGTATTTATCAGCATGTTACCTATGACCATCCATCAAGCTTTTGGGTAGATGTTGCAGAATTGACTTTAAGTAATCTTCAAAGATAAAACACAAACCAAAGGTGATGAGAAGTGTAATTCCAGTACTTGGGAGGCTAAGACAAAAGATTGCAGGATCAAGGCTAGTCTCAATAACTTAGGAAGACCCTCACCAACTTAGTGAGAACTTGTTTTAAAATTAAATAAATAAATAAATAAATAAATAAATAAATAAATAAGAGGCTGTGAGGAATAGCTCAAAGGTAGAATGCCACTCAGCTTAATCCCCCAGAACACACACACACACACACACACACACACACACACACACACACACAGAGAGAGAGAGAGAGAGAGAGAGAGAGAGAACACAACTGCAGAGACCTCTTCACTTCATAGCTTTATTATTAAGTACAGCATTGCACCATCTCCTGTATCACCCATCCAGAGACATGATCAATAACTGAGTAATTGCTGTTGAAACTAAGAACAGATTATCATGATTCCTTCACTGGTGTGAAAAACAGTGCATGCATCACATAATTTGTTTTGTAGGCTGATTGAGTGATTGACACTACGGGTTACGTGGTGTTGTTTTCCCTTTTCTGTGGGTAAGAGTGCATAAGTCCAGGTTTATGTTTGCCATCCTGCACCATGGGACAATTTGGCTCACCTTGAGTTCTTTCTAGACTCTTCCTTCTAAGAAAATTGGGTGGTCCTGTCTCTCCATGGTGACCCATCACTTTAAATTCCTGTTTGGAAAAGAATATACTGACCTAAGTCCAAGAGAAAGGGACTCATTAGAAAAAATAATTGATATGTTTTGCCATGTGGTCTCTAGCCCAGTGATAGAAATATCTACATGGTCACTTCCACTTTATTTACCATAGAAACCAACACCTCACTCTGAGACCAGAAAATAGCAATGGATAGCCCTATAGAGAATCAAAATCATTTGCAGAGTAGAAAAGAAAATATCATGTCTCTTCACAAATATCAATTTTGTGTTCCAAAATAGTATTACTGTTATAGGGAAACATATTTACAAGGTTAATAAAATACATCTTCAACTGGAGTTAGTTATTATTAATTGCAGCTGGCCCAACTTTGCTAGGCTGACGTGAGTCTGCGCTCACCAGCAACACATCTCAAACCTCATGTACTTCTCACTCTCTATACCTTGTGCCTCTGTGGAGAAAAATGTAAACTCACTCACCCATGAGTTTACTCATTTGTTCCTAAAATGGACTATGCTACTAGACTAGGTAGGATAGCCATTATCATCACCTAAAATGTTTCCTGTCTGACTGTTAAGACAGGAATTCTGGAAAACAAGTGATTTCAGAAAAAGATTAGTTATTCCATCAATATTTTGACAAGGACAGATGACTGATGATCGAGAGTCTTCTAGAGAAATGGCCAAAGAATACCAAGCTGGGACATTGGGTTGCTTTCTTCATTTTAAAGTACTAAAAGCAGGAAATGATAGAAGAGAATAACAGTGTTTGTATGGAAGGGTATTTTTTAAATAACTGATAAATGGAAAGGATTCCTGTCTGCATTTAGAGTAGGTTCCATTTCACTCTTAGGCGTTTCCAGGGATTGGAAATCTAAGCATTTCCAGGAATTAAGAATTTTTTTTATTTAAAAATAAAACCCAATTTAAAAATTACTGTATATTTCTCTTGTTTTATAAGTAACAGTCTATTTCATTTTTTATTTTAATAGCTCAGAATATAATTTCATAAAAATGGGATATGATTTTCCCACACAAATTTTACCTTTTCCTAGTTTTACACCTAATTAGATTTTCTCTTCCAGGAGCTAAAAGAAGATCCACCTACCCTTCAAGGTGGACTAAAGGTGTTATACTATTGGCAAGACAGTTAATCAAGCATAGGATCATGTTCATTGTCCCAGTAATATAGAATATTACTTAACTTTAAGGTAGCATTTGTATAATGTCCCGGTAGAAATTCTAGGGAGTTTGTTATTTTAGCTCAACTCAAACTACTCTTTGGATTGAATACTAATGGCTCCAGATTCCTACATTTTCCTGAGTGCTAAGGGTCCATTTCTATTTCTTTTACCTTTTTTTGTTTCAGCTTTAATCCTCTAAAATACCTTTACGAGGGCATGTTTTGCTTCGCTGCACTTTTTTTTTTAATGTCCTGTTTTCCTTCTCCAATCCAGCTTCCTTAAAAAAGTAAATGTGCTGTCAGCAACTAAAACTTTGCATGCTGGGGCCTCAGTGCCTTCCAGAGGCAATGACTGATTCTTTACTGGCTCACTATGTTCCAATCCTAATTCAGTGCAATGCATTCTATGATTTTATGACTGAGTGATAGTATCTCATGAATAACAATGAAAGAATGAAAAACTATCCTATCACTGTACACTCCCTTACAAAGTAGTGACATATACATGCAAAGATAATTACCATTTTAAAATAAAGGCTCTTGCAACACACACACACACACACACACACACACACACACACACACAGTTGAAAATAAAAACCAGTCAAAACATGCATTCACTTTTAGCATTTAAAAAGGCTGCCTTCAGTCTTCTTAATGTAAACAGGCTTTGACCCGAGGACATTATCTCTTAAAGAATGTTACTGATGTTTAGAGAAAAGTAAAAGTAACAAGATTTCTACTTAAAAATTGGCAATATGCATTAGATGCAAGAATATATTTAATAAAAAGAGATCGGTATATATGCAGTTAGGGACTCAAGGATCAATTGTGCTTTTAATTACTCAGTACATAAGGAGCCTGATCTCAATAATCCAAACCACGTAGACAAGTCTTGATTCTATGGCAAAAATGATCTGGGTAGTCAGAATAATTAAAACTCACAGATAATTCCAAACCCTTATGGCAACAATTTATTAAAATCTCCTCCCTTAGAGAAATGGTTTTATAAGAGCTACAAATCATTACAAAACTGTCTGGCTTATGTCTCTTCTCCTTTGATTATCTGGCTGCAATCTCTGGGGAACTCCATGCAAAGCAATGAAATAGCCAAGTCAGGAAAAAAAGGGAATGGGACAGAGCTTCAAGGAGAAGCCACAAAACTTCCAACAGACCTCCGTGTGATGCACAGGACTGCCACTGGGGAGCCTGTGCTGAAGAATAGTTGATATACTAAAGTTAGGAAAAATTGCAACACTCTTTTGTTATATATATATATGTTGCAGATCACTTTTCTAACTTCAAATTTATTGAATTTCTTACTTAATCATTATTTTTATTTTGAAATTTTATTTTACGAAGCCTAGAAAAATGTCTCCAAGCCTTGTCTTCATGTTCCTCAATCAACAAGACTCCAAAAGAAACTAAGCAGGTTTCATTCTTCTTCTCTCTTCTAGAGCAGCCTGCCAACATCTACTTTTATGCATGCATGTGGCAGTAACTTTCTCAGAATGTTATAAATACATTTCCCATACTTGATAAGTAAAATAGTGCTTTGTAATATCAAAAGAGCACAGAGACTCACAGATAATTGGCCCAGAAAGGGCTTTCCTCTTTCAGTGATAATCTCTGCAGCCAAAAATACAACTTGCAGGAGAGGCTTGGGTGGAGGGCACACACAGAACATCAAGGGAAGAAAGAAAATAGACCCAGCTTTCTGAGATAATCAGCCACAATCTGGGTAATCGATACACAACAAATACATTAACCCCACTGTTGATGCATTCTGAAATTATGCAAAAATATTTTTTTTCTGTCTTCTTTCCCCAAGGGCCTCATGTCCTATGCCAGATACTGTTACATGGGCAGCCCCAGTCTGCCTGCTGTACAATGGAAATCAATTAGTTGATAATTAAAATGATGAAAAAAAAATTATTATGATAAGCTGGCTAATTGAAAGATGGCAGAGACTCTTATCCTAAAAGTATCTTTTCAAGTGGCTAATTTATGGGCAGTTTATACAGGAGATGGGTGATCACAGATGAGTGGACTGGGGGTACCTTCTTACAGGTGAGGTTTGTGGCCAAGTGAAGCACATCTGTCATAATTACCTCATCTCAAGATACATTTCAGTTCTGCAGATTTTGATTTCATGTGGGAGTCGGCTATGAAATCTGGTCTCAATGCTCAGCTTTAATGCCTTGAGAGGTGCTGATAACACAGTAGGGGAGACGACTCAGGCTTTGAGCTGAAGGTAACAGTCCCATAGGAAAGTCACAATTTAAAAGCAAAATAAAACAACAGGGTAAAATTGGAGCACTCAGCTATTTTATTAGTTGCAACTAATTTAGTCTAGGGTCAGAGAAGATTTTTTCTAAAGAAGTAACTTTCAAAGTAAAACCTGAAGGTTGAATACAAGTTAATCAGCAAATGGCACAGTAGGAAAGAGGAGACATGGGCAATAGAAGCCTTTCAGAGAGAGAGAGAGAAATGGATAGAGAGAGGAAGCTCACAGAGCTTGAATCCCGTGAGAAACAGACCTGGATGGGAGCACAGAGTGGAAAGGAAGAAAGTGGGGAATCATAAGAACATAGATGGGCAGAAACCAGGGCATAAGTATTCTCCTGAGCTGTGTATTTGTAGTAAAATGAAAAATACTTAATTTTATTTTACTTCTACAAACCCATTTGTTCACTTGAGGGCTATAATAAAAATTAGCTAGCTGTTTATAAAATCTAGCTCTCATTTCTCCCAGACATGTGACTTAGACAACATCATCCAATCTCCCTTGCCATTGTGTTTGAGTTCTGACTAAAGGAAATGAGAGATTGAAATGTACCCTTCTGACAAGTCAGGTCCCTCCTCCCTTCCCTACAGGAGGCAGAACCCTGGAAAAGGAGGAGACTCTGCTAAGCAGGCAGGCGATATCACGAGGCAGGAGGCGATATCACGAGAGAAGCGGAGTTCCCATGCATAGTCCCACCTCCAAGATGTATACCTTAAAAAGAGAGACATTTCCCCCTAGCCTCAGATGGGCCTGCAGGGCTTCGGGACTGTCCAGCCTCTCATCCCTGAGAGGACCGCAATAAATAAAACTGGTATCGCGCTTCCTGGTCTCACTCGCTGCGTTTTTACTTACCGCTCAAACCTAACACCTTCCTACAGGCATGACCCCTACAAACCTCCATGCAGTCAATCAAAACAGCTGGTACTGATGCTTAAGGTGACTTAGGAGCTATGAGGAACATAGCATCACCCCACACACACACACACACACATACACATGCTATCTCATTGCACAAATGCTATAAGTAATATGTTTCTATTTTACTAAACCTTTGAGAGTTTGTGTTATCTATTATGTGTGATTCTTAAAATATGGTTTCCAAAGCAGCAGCAGCAGCAGCTGCTGGAAACTTATAAGAAATGCAAATTCCTAACTCCCACCCCAAAGCTACTAAAGTAGGAATTCTAGAGGTGAAGCCAGCAGCTTGTGGCTTAATAAGGCCATCAGGTGATCCTTATTCGAGAACATCTTACTATATTATTTTACACAACCTGTGGCAAGAATAAAGTGTGGATAATCCATGTAAGCTGAACCCAACTCAATGTTTTCATGGTCAACTCAATCCACATGCAAAGACATGTTTCAGTCCAGGTGGCCGTATTTTTATTGGTATCTTTCAGTTTCTTTTTTTAATATATTTTTATTGGTGCATTGTAGTCAAACATCACAATGGAATGCAAGATGTATGAGGATATCCAAGCACACATCATCCAATTAGCCTTTATCCAATCCCCACCCCATTCCCTCCTCCTCCCTCAATCCCATGCTTGATTTAGTGATTAACTTTGATATATTTGCTTATGTACATCATGTGTTTTTAAGAGGTTCCATCTTCCCCCATCCCATCCCCTCTGATTGGTCACCTTAATTGCTCCTCTATAGGGCTCTTTCTTCAACTAGATTTCCTCCTATTACCCATTTCTTCCTAGTTTTTGCATGTTAGGGAAAGCATCTGATTTTTTATTTTCTGTTATATTTCTCTGTGTATGCCGCATTACAAGTTCTGATCTCACTCTTGAAGGCCCCAGCATCAGCCTGGCCAACTGGCAGACTCTGATCCCAGCCTCGCTGGCTCCAGCACTGGCTGTGCCTATGTCAGGCTCCAATCCCAGCCTCCGAGGTCCCAGCACTGGCCTTACCTTAAGGCAAGCTCCTATCCAGGCCTCGATGGCTCCAGCTATGGCCTCACCTCATGGCAGGCACCAATCCTGGCCTTGCTGACCCCAGCACCAGCCTTGCCTTACAGCAGGCTCTAATCCCGGCCTCGCCAGCCCCAGCACCAGCCTCACCCCTCGGCAGGCTCTGGTTCCAGCCTCGGAACTCCCAGCACAGCCTTGCCTCATGGTAGGCCCCAATCCCGACCTCGCTGGCCCCAGCACCGGCCTCACTCCTTGGCAGGCTCCAATCCCAGCCTCTGAGGCCCCAGCACTGGCCTTGCCTCATGACAGGCTCCTATCCTGGCCTTGCTGGTCCTGGCACTGGCCTTGCCTTAAGGCAGGCTCCTATCCTGGCCTTGCTGGCCTCAGCACAGGCCTTACCACATGGCAGGTTCCAATCCTGGTCTCACTGGTCCCGGCACCGACCTAGTCACCTGGTAGGCTCCTATCCTGGCCTCAGAGGCCCCGGCACCAGCTTTGTTGTGCATCGGGTTCTGGTCTTTGTCACTATGAGCAGACTGTCTCCAGATGTTCCCTTTTTTCTCCTTTTTAAAATTTTTTGGTGGTCCTGGGGTTCCTGGAAACCCTTCTACCTCTAATTTGGAAACAGGGTCTCTTAAGCCAGCAAGGCTGGCCTCGAACCTGTGCAATCCTCCTATCTCCGTCTCCCAAGTGTGGGGAGTACAAGCATGCACCACCATGCTCGTTGCTCATATAGATAGATAGATAGATAGATAGATAGATAGATAGATAGATATAGATAGATAGATATAGATATTAATATAAGAGAGCAGTACATGTCTTTTGCAAAAGCTGGGACCCCAAATACCTAGTGGCAATGAATTTTATCTTCCCTCCAAAGGCAGAGGTCCACAGCTTCACTTCAGAGAGCAGGCTCTGCTGCTCCATGTGCACCCTGGCCTCCCACTCTGCACAGGGTAGTGCAGTGGCCATGAGGGCTGATAAATCCCAGAACACAGCGTGGTGGCCCATACCAGCTATGTGGGCCTCCCACTGAAACCTCCCAGGCCCTTTTACCACTTAGCATGTTGTCCAGAATTCCCAAGCGTGTGTGGTAGGAGCAGTCTACTTTTGGAGAGATTTCCTCAAAAGTTCAAGGTGGACTGGACTGGCTCTGTCTGCCCCTCCAAATTCTGGTCACCACCACCACTGCTACCGCCACTGCCATCTTGGTTCTCTCCTGAACACCTTTTCCACACAGTATGGTTTCCAGAATTCCCGAGCTTGTGCAGCAGTAGCAGTATACCCTTGAGGACATTTCTTTAAAATTATGAGGTGGGCCAGGCATGGTGGTGCATGCTTGTAATCCCCGCACTTGGGAGGTAGAGACAGGAGGATCGTGCCAGTGCCAGCCTCGCTGGCTTAAGAGACCCTGTTTCCAAATAAAAATATAAAATAGGTCTGGGAGTGTAGCCCAGAGAAAGTTTTCCAGGAACCCTAGTACCATCAAAAACAAAAACAAACAAACAAAAAAAAACATCTCAGTGAAATACAAGACTTGTGAGGATATACAAGCACACATCAGTGGGGTTAATGTATTTTTTGTGTATCGATTACCCAGACTGTGTTGATCCAGGAACCCCAGTACCACCAAAAAAAAAAAAAATTATGAGGTGGACTGGATTGCATCTCTGCCTCTACCAAATACTGACCACTGCTGCTGCTGCCATAGCCATCTCAATTCTCTTCCGAGCACCTTATTCACACAAAATTTTGTCCCAAATTCCTGAGCATATGCAGTGGTAGCATTCTGCTTTGGGGACAATTTCTTCAAAAGATCAAGGTGGATTGAATCAGATCTCTGCCTCTCCTGAATACTGGCCACTTCCATTGCTGCTGCCTCTGCAATCTCAATTCTCTCCCAAACACTTTTTCACACTGCATGTTGTCCAGAATTCCTGAGCATGTGTGGCAGTAGCATTCTACCTTTGGGGCAATTTCTTCAGAAGATCAGGGTGGGTTGGATCAGATCTCTGCCTCTCCCAAATACTAGTCTCCACTGCCACTGCCACCACCACCACCGCTGCTGCCACCACCACCTTCCTTCTGGTTCTTCACTGAGCTCCTTCCTTACATGATATGATGTCCAGAATTCTTAAGCATGTGCAGCAGGAGCAGTCCCTCTTCGTGGGAATTTTTTCCAAAAGTTCCAGGTGAATTGGATAGGATTCATCTGCATCTCCTGAATCCTGGCTGCCGCCACCGCCGCCATCTTAGCCCCTCTCCAATATATTTTTTTTTAAGAAGAGAAGACAGTATGTGTGTTTTGAAGAGGTTGTGGGATCAAGAACTCAGCAGCAATGAATCTTATCTCCCCTCCAAGAGCAGAGACCACAGCCTCACCGCGTAGAGCAGGATCTGCTGTTCTGAGCACAACACGAACCCCAGTACAGCATAGAGGAGCAAGGCAGCCAGGTGTGCTGAGTTCCCCGGGATGCAGCTGGGCTTCCTGACTGGCACTGCTGGGCTCCCACCACCACGTCTGGATTATTCTTTCTTACAAGGTATTGAAACAGGGGGTTTCTTCTGAGCCCCCAAGCTGAAATGGGGTTTTCTTGAGAAGAAACCTGGCGTTTCATCAAAGATGAAACGGAGTTTCTTGAGAAGAAACTCAACGTTTCCTTACCAGGTTCTTGTCTATGGTGAGCAAAGAATGACACCCACAGACTGCAGAAAGGGGAGTAAATGGTTTATTGGAAGCAGCAGGGAATGGGGAAAGGTGGCCGAACACCCCAAAGGGGCTGTCGGAACTCTGGGGTCCAGCAGCTGCCTTCAGGACAATTCTTGAGAGTATCCCAAGCTGAATGCCTTCAATTACAAGCTGCTTTCTTCCTGAGTCCACACGATCTGCCAGAAAGGAATAGGGAAAGGTGGCCGAACACCCCAAAGGGGCTGTGGGGCTCTGGTGTCCAGTAGTTGCCTTCAGGTCACTGTCCAAGTGTTTCCTGAGCCAAGTGCCATCAGTTGCAAACTATTTTCTCCCAGGGTCCACGCGATCTGCCAGAAAAGAGGTGCAGGTCACCCCTAGGGGCCCTGGTCAGCCTTGATGTCCAGCAGAGGCCTTCAGGTCACTACCTGAGAGCAGCCCAGGCCAAATGCCTTCATTGCACTCCACCTTCTCTCAAGGCTAACATGGCCTGCAAGAGAGAGAAAAGCTCCCCAAAAGGGGAGGGGATCCCCAAGAGGGAAAATAACCAATTTGGTGGCTGTGCTAGGGGCTTTGCTGATGTCTGTTTGTCCTCTTTTGGTTGTGGTGAGTTTGGGATCCTGGGAATTCTGAGAAGCAGCTCTCAGAATTTGCATAGGGTATTTGCAAGTCCTTTGAAGAGTCTCCTTTCAGTAAAGTGTCAGACTTGCTCCAGTGATGTCTCCTGGCTTTGTTGATTAGGAACCAGTTGGTTTTGTGAAGCTTTAGTCCTTCTTATCTCTGAACCTTGGCCCCTCACCCCTCAGGAAATTAAGTTTTTTTCTACTGAGGCCTTTTCTTATCTGCCTATTTCTTTCTACATCCTCAGTATGTTGGTTAGAGTCACCAGCATATGCAGCTGAAGAGGTCTTTTCTCTAAGCCCTTCTGGGATCTTCTTCCAAAAATCACTTTTCTTGTGTGGCGGGTGCCTCCTTTGTCATCTTGCTTCTAATTCCGGTGTTATCCACTCTATCCTGTACTCTAGATAGGAAGTCACGACTGGAAATTTCTCCTTAAGTTGTCCCAATCAGATATTAAACCAAAATCTGGTGTCCAGGGCTTCTCCAAGAAATGCATGTCCTTTTCAGTGGCCGCCATCTTCCCTGATCTCAACCCAGCCTGTTTTTAAACCTTTCTTCAACATTCCCTTCTGGTCTCTATCCAGTTCTCAGGGGCTAGAGTGTTCTACTACCATCTCTGGGGGTTTCTTCCAAGTTTCTGATGCCCTTCTGCAAGTGAGGCCGCTGACCCCTTGTATGTTCCATGTGGGGAGGCAATGAGAACTGCACCAAGCCTGCCTTCCGGTCAACAGTGAATGTCAGCGGCCAAAACAGGGACACACACTCTGAAACCATGGCTGTGGAAGGCCACCAGCAGTGGTGGCATGTAGGTGAGTGCAGCGGGCAGCAGCAGGAAGAGCGCGGCCTTGGAGCAGAGCCCCGCATGGTAGCTGTGCTGGGCTGGGTGGGAGAAGAGCTCATACAGCCCAGTTACTTTCTTTTTGTTGTTGTTCTTTATAGTGCTGTGGATGGAGCTCAGATACAGTCTACCTCCAAGTTATAGCCACATCTCTATTTATTTATTTATTTATTTATATATTTAATTTTGGAACAGAGTCTTATTAAATAACTGAAGACCTCCCTAAATTCCTGAGGCTGACCTCTAATCTGCAATCACCCTGTCTCTGCCTCTCACATACTGGGATTACAGGCTTTAGGCATGCACCACCATGCCCAGCTCACTCCCATACCTTTTTTTTGTTTTATTATTATTTTGAAATAGACTCTCACTAAGTTGCTAAAGGCCTTGCTAAGTTGCTGAGACTAGCCTCAAACCTGCGCTCCTCCTGTCCCAGCTTTCCAAGAACTGGAAATATAGGGATGTACTATAGCACCCAGTTTTTCTTTCTTGACAGGCTGTGGTTGTTTTCTTATGAAGAGTGCTACTTATTTTGCTTATTCAAATGTAAAAGCCTGATCAGGTGGGGTCTCCAATTACTCTTGCATATTTCTTTCCACCTAAGAAGACCCCGTGTATTCCCTTCAGGGAAACCAAAATTCCTGTATGGTTGTCTCTACTCTCCCTGTGCTCTGCTGAGAATAGAACTCTTTGCTTCCCACTCCCACAGGCTCTTTCTCAGAGTGCTCTGTATTATGATTTCCGTTTTGATCATCTCTGAGTTCTGTTCTCCTCCCTGGACCAATCTCACCTAGTAAAGAAGTAAAGCAGGACAAGGACCTAGACTTTGTGGCAGATATCACAATATCATTGTATGTCTGCTTTTTATTTGTGTGTGGTATTTGGCATTGAACACAGAGATATTCTGCACCCCCAACCCCATTTTTTAGTTTTGAACAGGATCTCACTGAGTGGCTAAGGATCTTGTTAGATTGCTGAGGCTGACCTCAAGGTTGCAGTCCTCCTGTCTCAGCCTCCCAAGAACTGGGATTACAAGTATGTGCCACCATACCCAGCTAAGGTATATCTACCCTTTAAACTGTCTCGGCAAGTCTCCTTTCTCATGCCTCTATGAAATAAAGAAAACTGGCATTTAACTGTGATGTGTTTTCACTTATTTGGCAAAATTTATTATTTATATTATAAAGTTTCTGTCTTGGTTTCAGTGATTTCAAAGACTCACAAAAGAAAAAACTGAAAGGAGCAAACTAGGATAATATATTTGCAATGTGTATAACTATAAAGAATGATAGTATGAAAGTATCTAGACATAGATATATACATGTATATACACATTCATAACTATGTAGCTATATGTATGTTGGTAAAAAAAAGATATCCTAGAAATCAATGGAAAAAAACAAACAAGCCTCTATAAAAAAATGGGGGAAAGCAGTAGCAACAGGGAAGTCCACACAATTAGCTAATAAATCTGTTCAGCTAGGTTAGTGTTTTGAAGGTACATATCAAGAACACATGAGATCTAATTTGGTTCCTGTTAGTTGATTAAAAAAAAAAAAAGTCAGGCTAAAATTCACCTTAAGAGATTCAAGATGGCGGCGGTGCGGTTGTTCCTACAACCATGGCTACCGAAAACAACATGCATTTCTCGGAGAAGCCCTGGACACCAGTCTTTGGATTAATATCTGCTTGGGACAACTCAGGGAGACATTCCCAGCTGAAACTTCCTATCTAGAAACCAGGAGAGAGAGTAGATAACAGTGGAATTGGAAGGAGGATGACAAGGAGGCACACGCCATGCAAAAAAAAAGTGATTTTTGAATGCCAGGTGTGGTGGTGCACGCTTGTAATCCCTGCGCTTGGGAGGTGGAGACAGGAGGATAGCACAGGTTCGAAGCCAGCCGCGCTGGCTTAGAAGACCCTGTTTCCAAATAAAAATATAAAAAGTAGGTCTGGGAGTATAGCCCGGAAGTAGAAGGGTTTCCAGGAACCCCAGTACTACCAAAAAACAACAACAAAAAAATGTGATTTTTGGAAGAGCACCCCAGAAGAGTTTAGAGAGAAAATCACTTTGGCCATGCATGCTGGGGACTCCTAACAACAGACCTTGTATGAAAAAACAATCTGGGCATGGGAAATCAAGCTGAGCAGTGCCCCTGGCGGGAAGTTGAGCCCGGCAACCCAGGAAGCCCAGCGCCCGGTGGAAAGTTGTGCCCGGCATCCCAGGCAGCCCAGTGCATGGCGGGAAGTTAAGCCCAGCGTCCCAGGCAGCCCAGAGCACAGAGAGAGGTTGAGCCCGGCATCCCAGACAGCCCAGTGCACAGCGTCCCATGTAGCCCAGCACAGAGCGTCCCAGGCAGCCCAGTGCATGGCAGGAAGTTGACCCCAGCATCCCAGGCAGCCCAGCGCACAGAAGGAAGTTGAGCCCGGTGTCCCCAGTAGCCCAGTGCCTGGCATCCAGGGCAGCCCAGCACCTGGTGTCTCGCGAAGCCCAGCACTTAGCGGGAAGTTGAGCCTGGCGTCCCGGGCACCCCAGTGCCCGGCGGGAAGTTGAGCCGCACTACTGGGCAGCTCAGTGCACGTCCCAGGCAGCCCAGTGCCCAGCGGGAAGCTGAGCCCAGTGGCAGGCAGAAAGCCAAGCCCCCCCTGTCCTGAGAGGCCCAGCGCCTATGTGCTGTGCTGGGGCCCTTGGTAAGCTCCTACCAGCAGTTCCTGCTTAGGCGGTGAGGCTTTGGGCCTACCACAGCCTTAAAAGGGAGATAAAATTCATTGCTGCTAAGTGCTTGATCCCACAACCACTTTAAAACACACATACTATTTTCTCATATTTAAAAAAAAATATATTGGAGAGGGGTTGAGATGGCGGTGGCGGCACAGGATTTGGGAGATGCAGACAAATCCTATCCAATTCACATATAACTTTTGGGGAAAAAAAATCCCCGTGAAGGGGGGCAGCTCCCTCCTCACATCCTTAAGAATTCTGAACATGCCGGGCATGGTGGCGCATGCTTGTAATCCCTGTGCTTGGGAGGCAGAGACAGGAGGATCACGCTGGTTCAGAGCCAGCCTTGCTGGCTTAAGAGACCCTGTATCAAAATTTTAAAAAAAGCATAAAATAGGTCTGGGAGTGTAGCCAGGAGGTAGAAGGGCTTCCAGGAACCCCAGTACCACCAAAAAAAAAAAAAGAAAAAAGAAAAAGAAAAAGAAAAAGAATTCTGAACATAATCTGTAAGGAAGGAGACCAGTGGAGAGAACTAGGAGGAAGGCAGTGGCAGGGCGACGGTGGCAGTGGTGGAGGCTGGCATTTGAGGAAGTGTCGGGGCCCACTCGGCTAGACCGGGATGGGGAGGTGGCTCAAGATGGCACCTAGGCATGTTTCCAAGTCACGAGGCTCACGAGGCTGGTGGTGCCCTGAGCCTGCGCAGTGAGCCCTATCAGGTGCCCTACAGATGATCAGTGACGCAGCGCCTCGTGCTACCACCAGCCCGTCTATGAGAGGGTTAGAAATGTGCATGCCCTAGCTGTGGGAAGCTTGGGGTTGGTGGAGTGATGAGGGAGGGGTTATGAGACTGATATATATTTGCCTGCTGTGCGCATTGAGGGGAAGCATTAAAGAGGAAGCATCATCATAGATTCGGCGTTTGTGTCTTCTTTCCCACGGCTCTGCAGGACGGAGCCTTAGGGACAGGACAGGGAAGCAGGGATATGATCCAACCCACCTTGATCTTCTGAAGAAATTGCCCCAAAGGTGGAAAGCTGCCACTGCATATGCTCAGAAATTCTGGACAACATGCAGTGTGGGAAAAGTGTTGAAGAGAGAATTGAGATGGTGGAGGCAGCAGCAATGACAGCAGCCAGTATCCAGAACAGGCAGAGAGCTGATTCTACCCACCTTGATCTTTTGAAGAAATTGCCCTAGAGGTAGAATGCTACCACCACGCACACTCAGGAATTTGGGACAACATGCTGTGTGAATAGGGTGCTCACAGGAGAACCAAGATGGCAGGGGCAGCAGAAGCGGTGGTCAGTATTTCGTAGAGGCAGAGATGCAATCAAATCCACCCCATAATTTTAAAGAAATATTCTCAAAGGTATACTGCTACTGCCACACATGCTCAGGAACTATGGAAAACAAATAGTGTGGGAAAGGTGGTCAGGAGAGAACCGAGATGGCAGTGGCAGCATCAGTGGTGGTGGTAACCAGAGTTTGGAGGGGCAGACAGATCAAGTCCAGTCCACCTTGAACTTTTGAGAAAATCTCCCCAAAAGTAGACTGCTCCTGCACACATATTTGGGAATTCTGGTCAATATGATAAGTGGTAAAAGGGTTTTGGAGGTTTCAGAGGGAGCTTAGCATGGCCAGAATGGGCTGCCATGCAGTGTGTTCTGGGACTTATCAGCCCTCATGGCCACCACGCTCCTCTGTGCAGAGCAGGAGGCTAGGGTGTATGAGGAGCAGCAGAGCTTGTTCTCCTGAGTGAAGCTGTGGACCTCTGCCTTTGGAGGGAGGACAAAATTCATTGCCACTAGGTATTTGGGGTCCCAGCTTTCACAAAAGACATTTATTGCTCTCTCATATTTTAAAAAAAATCGAAGAATGCTGGGTGTGGGGGCGCACGCTTGTGGTCCTCGTGCTTGGGAGGCGAAGACAGGAGGATCACACAGTTAGTGGTCAGCCTTGATGGCCTGAGAGACCCTGTTTCCAAATTTAAAAAAAAGTGGGTCCCCAGGGTAGAGCCTGGAGGTGGAAGGAAGGGTTTCCAGGAACCCCAGTATCACAATAAGAGGAAGAAAATAGGGAACATCTGTATATGACATGATCATAGTGGCAGAGAACAAAGCCGGATGCACAACAAGGTAAAGATAACAAGGCCAGTGCTGTGGCTTCTGAAGCCAGGATGGGAGCCTACCCAGATGGGTAGGCTGGTACCGGGGCCATTGAGGTTGGGATCTGAGCCTACTGTGAGGCAAGGCTAATGCTGGGGTCTCTGAGGCAGGGATTGGAGCCTGCTAAGGGGTGAGGCCAGTGCCGGGGTGAGGCCAGGGCCAGGGCCAGCGAAGTTGGGATCAAAGCCTGCTGTGAGGCAAGGCCGGTGCTGGGGCCTCTGAGGCTGGGATCAGAGCCTGATGAGAGGTGAGGCTGGTGCTGGGGCCAGCAAGGTTGGGATCAGAATCTGCCAAGGGGTAAGGTTGATGTTGGGGCCAGTGAGGCTGGAATCAGAGCCTACCATGAGGCAAGGCCAGTGGTGGGGCCTCTGAGGCTGGGGTCGGAGCCTGCTGAGGGTTGAGGCGGGTGCTGGGGCCAGTGAGGCCAGGATTGGAGCCTGCCATGAAGGAAGGCTGGTGCTGGGGCCTTCGAGGCCAGGATTGGAGCCTGCTGAGAGGTGAGGCCAGTATCGAAGCCTGCCAAGGGGTGAGGCTGGTGCCGGGGCCAGCGAGGCTGGGATTTGATTTTGCCATGAGGCTAGGCCAGTGCTGGAGCCAGCGAGACCAGGATCAGAGCATGCCGTGAGGCAAGGCCGGTGCTGGGGTCTCTGAGGCCAGGACTAGAGCCTGCCAAGGGGTGAGGCTGGTTTCAGGGCCAGCGAGGCTGGGATCGAAGCCTGCCTTGAGTCAAGGCCAGTTCTGAGGCCTCCAAGGCCAGGATCAGAGCCTGCAGAGGGGTAAGACCAGTGCCTGGGCCAGTAAGGCTGGGAGCAGAGCCTACCATGAGGCTAGGCCAGTGCTAGGGCCTCTGAAGCTGGGATCAGAGCATGCCGTGGGGTGAGGCCAGTGCCAGGGTCAGCGAGGCTGGGATTGGGGCCTTCCCTGAAGCAAGGCTGGTCCTGGGGACTCTGCAGCTGGGATTGGAGCCTGCAGAGGGGTGAGGCCAGTGCTGGGGCCAGCAAGACTGGGATCAGAGCGTGCCATGAGGCTAGGCCAGTGTTGGAGCCAGCGAGACTGGGATTGGAGCCTGCCACGAGGCAAGGCCAGTGCTGGGATATCCAAGGCTGTGATTGGAGCCTGTCAAGAGGTGAGACCAGTGCCAGGCCAGCGAGGCATGGATTGGAACCTGCCGAGGGGTGAGGCCGATGTCGGGGCCACTGAGGCTGGCATCAGAGCCTACCATCAGGCAAGGCCAGTACTGGGGCCTTCGAGGCCAGGATTGGAGCCTACCGAGGGGTGAGGCCGGGGTCGGGGCCAGTGAGGCAGGGATTGGGGCCTGTAGTGAGGCAAGGGTGGTGCTGGGACCTCCGAGGCCGGAACTGGAACCTGCCGAGGGGTGAGGCCAGTGCCGGGGCCTCCGAGGCCGGGATCACAGCCTGCCAAGGGGTGAAGCCAGTGCCAGAGCCAGCAAGGCCAGGATCAAAGTCTGCCGAGGCAAGAATGGTGCTGGAGCCTCCAAGACTGGGATTGGAGCCTGCCGAGGGGTGAGTGAGGAGCGGGGGTCAGCAAGGCCAGGATCAGGGCCTGCCGTGAAGCAAGGCCTGTGCTGGTGCCTCTGAGGCCGGGATAGGAGCCTGCCAAGGGGTGAGGCTGGTGTCAGGGTCAGCGAGGCCGTGATTGGGGCCTGCCATGAAGCAAGGCTAGTGCTGGGGCCTCCGAGGCTGGGGCCTCAGAGGATCAGAGCCTGCCAGTTGGTGAGGCTGTAGATGGAGCCAGGAGGCTGGGATAGGAACCTGCCTAAAGGCAAGGTCAGTGCAGGGGCCTCTAACACCAAGAGTGGAGACTGCCATGAGGCAAGGCTGAGATTGAACTAGCAAGGCCTGGAACAGAAACTGCCAGGTGACCAGGCCGGTGCCAGGGCCTTCACGAGTGGGATCAGAACTTGCAATGCAGCATACACAGAGAAATAGCAAAGAAAAATAAAAATTCAGATGCTCTCTGTAATATGCAAAAACTAGGAAGAAATAGGTGATATGAGGGAATCTAGTGGAAGAAAGGGCCCTATGGAGGAGCAATTAAGGTGACCAATCAGAGGGGATGGGAAGGGGAAAGATAGCATCTCATTAGAACATAAGATGTATGTAAACAAATATATCAATGTTAAACACTAAATCAAGCATGGGATTGAGGGAGCGGGAAGGAATGGGATGGGGATTGGACAAAGGCTAATTGGATGATGTGTACTTGGATATCCACACAAGTCTTGTATTCCATTATGATGTTTGATTACAATGCACCAATAAAAATTTATAAAAATAAATAAATAAATAAATAAATAAAATTCTTCTTAAATTCTTAAAATCTAAACAAATAAGGCCAGGCATGGTGGCGCACACTTGTAATCCCCGCACTTGGGAGGCAGAGACAGGAGGATCACACAGGTTCGAAGCCAGCCACGCAAGCTGGCTTAGGAGACCCTGTTTCCAAATAAAAATGTAAAAAGAGGTCTGGGAGTGTAGCCTGGAGATAGAAGGGCTTCCAGGAACCCTAGTACCACCAAAAAAAAAAGAAAACAAAAAACAAAAAACACTAAACAAATAAATAATAATAGTACCAAAAAAAAAAAAAGTCAGGGAATACCAAAGAAAAATCAACAGGATTTTTTACCCAAAGCTCTCTGAAGTTAGGCAAATTGATACAATCACTCTAAAACAATTTAATAAAAATAAGTCAAGCAATACCAAAGAAAAATCAACAGGATTTTTTTACCCAAAGCTCTCTGAAGTTAGGCAAATTGATACAATCACTCTAAAACAATTTAATATTACCTATCACGGTTGGATATAGAGTAAAGCTGCTATGTTCCGGCAATTCTTGTCATATATCACAAACAACTCTGGCTCATGTGTTCAAGTGTCAAATTACAAGGGAATGATATACAAAATAAGAAGTAAAGTTATGCCGGGCATGGTGGTGCATGTTTGGAAGGCAGAGACAGGAGGATCGTGCAGGTTTTGTAGTCAGCCTCGCTGGCTTAAGAGACACTGTTTCCAAATAAATAAAAAATATAAACTAGGTCTGGGAGTGTAGCCTGGAGGTATAAGGGCTTCCAGGAACTCCAGTACCACCAAAAAATAAATAAATAAATAAATAAATAAATAAATAAATAAATAAATAAAAAGTAAAGTTACCTCTGGGGAGGAGGGAGGACAATGAGATAGGGGAGAAGCAGATGTAAGTTATTGGTAAGTTCCTTATTTCTAAATGGAATAGTGGGTTTATGGATGCTCTTTACATTACTAAAAATAAAATGAATGGGAATCTTGTATGAACTAGTGATAGTACATTTATGAACCAAGAGCCATGACTTACTCAAGTCTGAAGAACATAAGGTTCATAAGAAGAAAAGGTATCCTATGGCTTTTATAAGTAAAAAACTTCGGTTTTTAAAATAGATATGATTTATTCCGAAGTTATATTTATCATTATTAATACTATTTTTACAATTTTATTTTCTTTGACAGCTTCTCCCTTAAGGAAATGGATGGATTCAAATATACAATGAAAAAAGATTAAAAAAAGCATTAGTAAGAGCAAAATAAGCATTTGGCTGGCATATGATAATATTACCTTATTATTAATGGTATTTAGATTTATACTCTCAAGGACTTTTCATTTAAGCAGAATTATAGGATTTTCATAAGTTATCCTGAAAATTAATAATTAATATAGCCAATATTTTTCAGAAAGCCTGAGATAGGTCAATTTGCATGATTTGCTACTCTGTAGTCATTTATCTTGAGAAAAAATGATTATTCTATTCATTATTTGTGAAACATGAGTATAATGTACCATCTGGTTAACTTCCTCATAGGCCTTCAGAAAAGAGGAGAATGTTCATTCTTTTAAAGAAATCTAGCCAGGCATGGTAGTTCATGCATGTAATATCAATACTTGTGAGGCTGAGACAGGAGGATTGCAGGTTCAAGGCCAGTTTAGCAACTTAGTGAGATTCTCAGCAACTTTGGGAGACCCTGTTTCAAAAATTAAAAAAAATAATAAAATAAAAAGGTCTTGGAATGTAGCTCAGGGGTAGAATGCCCCTGGACTAAATCCCCAGTACAACAAACAAACAAACAAAAACAGCTAATATATGAAAATTTCACTAAAGAATGGAATTCCTACATAACAGAATGCCTGGTTAGCTTTTTACCCCAGTAAAAGCCATAATTTATGGGCCATAAGGTAGTTCTTAGCCAACAATATGACACACATTCTTAAACTGTAAATTAGTACTCATGATAAAAGTGCTTTTTTGTGTGTGTTTTTGAAGCATGAAAATAACATATTACTTTAATTTGAAAAATAGTGTAAATATTATATAGAGAAAATGTTAGGATGCTGTGAACCCTTGAAAATCATTATTCAATGAACATGGCTTTAAGAATATAAAATGAAAAGATCACCTCCATTGATAAAGGCCTGGCTATATTAATTCAAATTTTTAAAGTTGAGCTGAAGAAAGCTGTCAATAACTAAACTTAAGGTTAAAAAATAATAACAATATGAAGTTCCATATAAATTTTTAAAAACACGTGACTTAGATAAATAAATTTAAATTACTATATGTTATTTAATATATATATATATATTTTAAATGTTTTATTTTCTTTATTAGTTTTGTTTTTTTAATGATACATCACTTTGGAATACAAGACTTGAGAGGATATACAAGCACATATCATCCAATAAGCCCTCATCCAATCCCCATCCCATTCCCTTCCCCTCCCTCGATCCCATGCTTAATTGGCAATTATCTTTGATATAATTGTTTACACACCTCATGAGTTTTAAAGAG
Organism: Muscardinus avellanarius; assembly: GCF_963383645.1. Classification (NCBI taxonomy): domain Eukaryota; kingdom Metazoa; phylum Chordata; class Mammalia; order Rodentia; family Gliridae; genus Muscardinus; species Muscardinus avellanarius. The sequence goes on from NC_137798.1 coordinate 84,178,462, forward strand.
ATTCCATCCTCCCACATCCCCTCCCCTTCTGATTGGTCACCTTGGCTGCTTCTCAATAGGGCCCTTTCTACTACTCGACCTCCTCCTGTTACCCCTTTCCTCCTAGTTCTTGCTAATTAGGGGAAGCATCTGGATTTTATTTTCTGTGCTATTTCTCAGTGCATGCCACATTGCAAGTTTGGATCTCACTCTTGACGGCCCCAGTAGTGGCCTGGCTACCCGGAGGACTCTGATCCTGACTTCGCTGGCTCCAGCACCGGCCTTGCCTCATGGCAGGCCCGATCCCAGTCTTGCAGACCCTGGCACCAGCCCAAAACCTCGGAAGGCTCAGATTCCAGCCGTGGAGGCCCCAGCACCGGCCTTGTATCACAGCAGGCTCCAATCCCGGCCTCGGAGGCCTCAGTAGCGGCCTTGCCTCACAGCAGGCTCCAATCCCAGCCTCTCTGGCCCCAGCTCTGACCTAACCTCTCAGCAGGCTCTGATCCCGGCCTCAGAGGCCCTATCACCTGCCTTGCCTCACAGCAGACTCCGATCCCAGCTCGCTGGCCCCGGGCACCGGCCTCACTCCTTGCGAGGCTCTGATCCGAGCACCCTCTTCACCCAGCAGGCTGTCCCATGTTCCCAAGGGTGCGTGGTGGTTGTATTCTGCCTCTGAGGTAATTTCTTCAAAAGTTCCAGGAGTATTATATCAGATCTCTGCCTCCCCTGAGTACTTGCCGCTGCCAATGCAACTGCCTCCACCATTTCAAATCTTTCCCAACCTCTTTTCCCATACCTCATAATGTCCAATATTCCTAAGCATGTGCAACAGTAGCATTCAACCTTTGGGGTAATATCTTCAGAGGATCAGGGTGGGTTGGATCAAATGTCTGCCTCTCGCATATCCAAGTCTCCTCCGCCATCTCAGCCACTGGTGCCACCACCTCCTTCCTTCTAGGTCTCTGCTAGACTCTCTCCTTACAGGTGATGTCCCAGATGCTTAACAATGTCAAGAAGCAGCAGTCCTCCTTTGTGGGAAATTTTTCCAAAAGTTCCAGTTCAGATGGATATGTTTTGTCTACATCTCCAATATTCTAGCTGCCACCGTGGTCATCTTAACCCCTCTCAAATATTTTTCTTTTTTCGTTTCCCTTTTTTTTTTAAATAAGAGAAGAGTATGTGTGGTTTGGGGAGGATGTGGGATCAGGCACTCAGTAGTGATGAAAAATTTTTTTTTCTTTCCAGGTGGAGGGGGTCTCCTAAGGGTTTCCCGCCCATGCCCGCCACCTGCCCAGAGTCGGGGCATTGCGGCCTGGACCTCCCAGCCCTTCAGGGTGGGGGCGGGGGGGTCACCTAAGGGTGCCCCACCTGCACCCACCTACCTACACAGTGTCAGGGTCTTGCGGCCCAGGCCTCCAGGCCCTTCCGGGTGTGGTGGGGGTTGCCTGAGGGTGTCCCATCCGCACCCGCCCACCCTACCAGGGTATGGGCCAGGCCATGCAGCCCTGACCTCCTGGCTCTTCCAGGTGGGAGGGGTCGCCTAAGGGAAGTCAGGCTCTTCTGGGTGGGAGGGGTTGCCTAAGAGTGCCCCACCTGTGCCCGCCCACCCTCCCAGGGTAGGGGGCCATGCGGCCTGGACCTCTGGGGCCTTCTGGATGGGCAGGTCGCCTAAGGGAGCCCCGCCTGCTCCTGCACCCACCTATCCTCCCCGGGTCTGGGCCATGCGGCCCATACCTCCTGGGTCTTTCGGGTGGTGGTGAGTCACCTAAGGGAGCCCCGCCTGTGCCCGCCCACCCTCCTGGGGTTGGGGCCATGCAGCCTGGATCTCTGGGGCCTTCCAGGTGGGGGGTCACCTAAGGGAGCCCCGCCTGCGCCCACCCACCCTCCCAGGGTCTGGGCCATGCACCAGGACCTCAGGGGCCTTCTGAGTGGTGGGGAGATGCCTAAAGGTGTTCTGCCCCCGTCTGCACCTGCTCACCCTCCCAGGGTGGGGCTATTTAATATATTTTTATTGGTGCATTTTAGTCAAACATCTCAGTGGAAAACTCCGGGTGTGGTGGCTCATGCTTGTAATTCTTGCAGTCAGGAGGTGGAGACAGGAGGATCGCACTGGTTCAAAGCCAGCCTTGCTGGCTTAAGAGACCCTGTTTCCAAATAAAAATATAAAATTAGGTCTGGTAGTGTAGCCCAGAGGTAGAAGAGTTTCCAGGAACCCTGGAACCACCAAAAACAGAAACAAAGGAAAAAAAAAATCTCAGTGGAATACAAGACTTGTGAGGATATACAAGCACATATCATCCAATTAGCCTTTATCCAATCCTCATTCCATTCTCTCCCCCTCCCTCGATCCCATCCTTGATTTAGTGATTGAGTTTGATATATTTGTTTAAGTACATCATGTGCTTTAAAAGGATTCCAACTTTCCCCATCCCATCCCCTCTGATAGGTAACCCTAATTGCTCCTCCATAGGGCCTTTTCTTCAACTAGATTTTCTCCTATTACCCATTTCTTCCTAGTTTTTGCATAGGAAAAGCATCTGATTTTTTATTTTCTGTGATATTTCCCTGTGGGTGCCACATTGAAGGCTCCAATACCAGCCTTGGAAGCCCCAGCACAGGCCTTGCCTCATGGCAGGCTCCAATCCCAGCCTTGCTGGCCCTGACACTGGCCTCACCCCTCGGCAGGCACTGTTCCTGGTCTCGGAGGCCCCGGCATCAGCCTCGCCCCTCGGCAGGCTCCAATCCTGGCCTTGGAGGCCCCATCACTATCTTGCATCATGGGAGGCACCAGTCCCGGCCGCAGAGGCCCCAGCACCAGCATTACCTCATGGCAGGCTCTGATCCCAGCCTTGCTGGCCCTGGCACCAGCCTCACTTCTCAGGCAGGCTTCAATCCTGGCCTCAGAGACTCCAGCAGTGGCCTTGCCTCACAGCAGGGTCCCATCCTGGGTTCACTGGCCCCACAACCAGCCTGACCCCTTGGTAGATTCCAATCCTGGCCTCACTGGCCCCAGCACTGGCCTTGCCCCTCAGCAGGCTCTGATCCTGGCCTCAGAGGCCCCAGCACCAGCCTTGCCTCATGGCAGGCTCTAATCCCAGCCTTGCTGGCCCTGGCACCAGCCTCACCCATCAGTGGGCTCTGATCCCAGCCTCTGAGGCCGCAGCACCAGCCTTGCCTCACAGCAGGCTTGGATCCTGGCCTCACTGGCCCTGGCACCGGCCTCACCCCTCAGCTGGCTCTGATCCCAGCCTCGAAGGCCCCAGCACCAGTCTTGCCTCATGTCAGGCTCCTATCCTGGCCTCGTTGGCCCCAGCACCAGCCTTGCCTTAAAACAGGCTCCTATCCCGGCCTTGTTGGCCCTAGCATGCTGCCTCACTGCATGCCAGGCTCCGATCCTGGCCTCAAAGGCCCCAGTACCAGCCCTGCCTAATAGCAGGCTCTGATCCCTGACTCACTGGCCTTGGCACCGGCCTCACTGCTGGGAAGACTTTGATCCCAGCCTCAAAAGCCCCTACACCAGCCTGGCCACCCAGCAGGCTCCTATCCTGGCCTCAGAGGCCCTGGCACCAGCCTTGCTGTGCAGCGGGCTCTGGTCTCCATCGCTGTGAGCAGGTCATCTACAGACGTTCCCTTTTTTCTTCCTTTTTTTTTGTTTTGGGGTGGTACTGGGATTCCTGGAAACCCTTCTACCTCCAGGCTACACTCCCAGAGACCTATTTTATATTTTTATTTGGAAACAGGGTTTCTTAAGCCAGAGAGGCTGGCTTCGAACCTCCATGATCCTCCTGTCTCTTCCTCCCAAGAGGTGGGGATTACAAGCATGGGCCACCAGGCCCGGCGTTTTTCCATTTTTTTTTTTTTTTTTTAATATGAGAAAGCTCCGTCCTGCAGAGCCCCAGGAAAGAACACACAAATGCCAAGTCTGTTGATGATGCTTCCTCTGTAATGCTTCCCCTTTAATGCGCACAGCAGGCAAATATATATCAGTCTCATAACCCCTCCCTCATCACTCCACCAACCCCAAGCTTCCCACAGCTAGGGCATGCACATTTCTAACCCTCTCATAGGCGGGCTGGTGGTAGCACGAGGCGCTGTGTCACTGATCATCCATAGGGCGCCTGATAGGGCTCACTGCGCAGGCTCAGGGCACTGTCAGCCTCGTGAGCCTCATGATTTGGCAACATGCCTAGGCACCATCTTGAGCCACCGCCCCATCCCGGTCTAGCCGAGTGGGCCCCGACAAAGCAGTACATGTTTTTTGCAGAAGCTGGGACCCTGAATACCTAGTGGCAATGAATTCTGTATCCCCTCCAAAGGCAAAGGTCCACAGCTTTCACTTCAGATAGCAGGCTCTGCTGCTCCATGTGCACCCTGGCTCCCATATTGCATAGAGGAGCGCAGTGGTCATGAGGGCTGATGTCTCCCAGAATACGCAGCATGGTAGCCCAACCTGGCTATGCGGGGCTCCCTATCATACACCCCAAACCCTTTTACCACTTAGCATGTTGTCCAGAATTTCCAAGCATGTGTGGCAGGAGCAGTCTACTTTTGGGGAGATTTCCTCAGAAGTTCAAGGTGGATTGGACTACATCTATCTGCCCCTCCAAATATAGGTCACTACTGCCACCGCTGCCTCCACCACCATCTCGGTTCTCTCCTGAACACCTTTCCCACACACCATGTTTTCCGAATTCCTGAGCATGTATGGCATTAGCAATCTACCTTTGGAGAAATTTCTTTAAAACTTTAAGGTGGAATTGGATTGGATCTCTGCTTCTCCCACCATTCCCCACTGATCTCCACCACTGCCGCTGCCACAGCCATCTCAGTTCTTTTCAGAGTACCTTTTTCACAGGCATGTTGTTACAAATTCCTGAGCATGTGCAGCTGTAGGATTCTACCTTTGGGGAAATTTCTTCAAAAGATCTATGTGAATTGAATCAGATCTCTGCCTCTCCCAAATACTGGCTGCTGCCACCGCCCCTGCAACCACCATCTCAGTTCTCTTCCAAACTTTTCCCACTGCATGTTGTCCAGAATTCCTGAGCATGTGTGGTGGTAGCATTCTACCTTTGGGGATATTTCTCCAAAGGATCAAGGTGGATTGGATCAGATCTCTGCCTCTCCCAATTATTGACCTCTGCCACTGCCACCGCTGCCGCCACAGCTGCCACTGACACCGCCGCTGCTACCACCATCTCAGTTCTCTCAAACACTTTTCCCACACAGCAAGTTGTCCAGAATGGCTGAGCATGCACAGCTGTAGAAGCCTACCTGTGGGAGGTTTCTTCCAAAGTTCAAGGTGGATTGAATCAGATCTCTGCCTCTCCCAACTACCTGCACCCACCACCATCTCAGTTCTCTCCCAAACAACTTTCCCACACAGCATATTGTTCAGAATTTCTGAGCATGCACAGCGGTAGCAGCCTACTTTGGGGTGATTTATTTGAAAGTTCAAGATGGATTGGATCAGATCTCTGCTTCTCCCAAATACTGACCGCCGCTGCCCCTATGGCTGCCGCCACCATTTTCCTGATTCTCTGCTGAGCACCATCCTTACATGGTATGATGTCAAGAATTCTTAAGCATGTGCAACAGGAGCAGTCCCCATCCGTGGAGATTTTTTTCCAAAAGTTCAAGGTGGATTGGATAGGATTTGTCTGCATCTCCTGAATCCTGGATGCTGCTGCTGCTGCCACCTTAGCCCCTCTCCAATATTTTTTAATAAGAGAAGACAGTATGTGTGTTTAGAAGAGGTTGTGGGATCAAGCACTCAGCAGAAGTGAGTTTTATCTTCCCTCCAAGAGCAGAGGCCACAGCATCACCTCATAGAGCAGGATCTGCTGTTCCAAGCATACCATGGCCACCAGAGCAGCATAGAGGAGCGCGGTGGCCAGGCTCACTGAGTTCCCCAGGATGCACAGCTGGGCCTCCCATCCAGCACTGCTGGGCTCCCTCCACCATGCCCAGGTTATTTTTCTTACAAAGTATGGTGTTAAGAGTTCCCCAGCATGCACAGCTGAAATGATCTTTTCTCTAATCACTTTTCTTTCATTGCAGTCATCTCCTGTCGTCTTGCTTCTAATTCTGCCATTATCCACTCTCTCTCCTGTATTCTAGATAGGATGTCATGACTGGAAATGGCCCCTTAAATTGTCCCAATCAGATATTAAACCAAAATCTGGTGTCCAGGGCTTCTCAGAGGAATGCATGTCCTTTTCAGCAGCTGCAGTTGCCACTGCAACCAAGGCTGCCGCCATCTTGCCAGCTCCCCAAGTAAGTTACTGTATTTTAAATAAGGGACTCCCAATGTGATTTATGTAATTTTATTTGCTTATGTTAAAATCTGCATATTTACAATTTTGAAAATAAGTTCTATATGTGAAAAAACTACCAAGAGCTATTAATAACTCTATTGAACAAAAGATTCAATTGTTTATATTATTGTTTATAATATTAAGCAAAGCTGGGTGTGGTGGCACATGCTTGTAATCCCAGCATTCAGGAGGCTGAGACTGGAGGATCATGGTTTGCGGACAGGCTCAGCTACTTAGTGAGGCCCTCTGCAACTCAGTGAGACCCAGTTTCAAAATAAAGAATAAAAAATAAGGCAGGGGGTGTAGCTTGGAGGTCAAATGCCCATGGGTTCCATCTCCAGACCCACAAAAATAAATAAATTAATTAATATTAAGCAAAACAAAAACTATATTCTATAAAAAATTATTTAAATTGTGTTACATGTAGAAATTTAAGTTAAAAATAACTGTTAGCCTTTCCAATACTTGTTTAAATCTTTTCACAACATTAAACTTCATGTTTATCACAAATTTAAGCATATGAACAAAAGCTTATAGCAACAATAAATTAAAAAGGATATAAAATAATAAAAATTAAGTACAGAAAAAGCTAATAAAACAAAATAAAGACTAGAAGGCAGACCTATCATGTTTTATTATTGCCATGTATCCATATTGGAATAAAAATTAGATTTTTTAATATTTTTGAAATTTTTTATAGAAATTACCAGCATCCTTGAGGAAAAACTCTTCATATTATGCATCACTGTCTTACAACTAATTCCTATAAATAGGTTTTCTAAATCAAAGAACATTTTCAAAGCTTCTTATTTAGTGCCAATTGTCATCCAGCAAAGTGTGTGTAAAAAAAATAGTTCAGCCATTAATAAAGAAGGGTGCCTTCATTGTCACTGTAGGGGAAGATGGTAAAAGGAGCCATCAAAATTTGAGCTCCCTTTATTTTAATGTGGTTCTAAGGTAGAAAATATATGAAAGAATCATCAAGTCACATGTTGCGTGAGAACATGGTAGCAAGTGTGCCTGGAAACTGCTCAGTGTCTTCTCTGATAAAAATCTTTGTAAATATCCCCAAGAAGTGTAAACCTCCCAGTCAATGAAGACAAAGTAAAAGAAAAAAAAAAAAAAAGCTATCACAGGTCTGAGTGAGACCACGTGGAAATCACTACCCTACTACAAGACCACTTCTGGTCTCTGTGGGTTATATAAAGTAATTTATGGTAAATTTTTCTTCTTATAGAAAGTAGTTTTTACTTTCATTCAATTGTATTTTTGTGGTTATTGCATTTACTATGAAACTTGAAACTTAAGTCAGATTTTTAGTTAAATATTTTAATAAACTGTAGGACTTTTTTTTTTTTTTTTTTTTGGTGGTACTGGGGTTCCTGGAAACCCTTCTACCTCCGGGCTATACTCCCAGACACATTTTTTAAAAATATTTTTATTTGAAAACAGGGTCTCTTAAGCCAGCGAGGCTGGCTTTGAGCCTGCACAATCCTCCTGTCTCTGCCTCCCAAGCACAGGGATTACAAGCATGCACCACCACACCCAGCTAGACTGTGGGACTTTGACAATGTAATAACAATATAATTATGTTTCTTCTCATTATTCAGTACCTTAGACAAATAAAAGAATTCCTTCATATTCAAAATGAAAGTTTTATTTTATTTGTATATATTTTTTACTATAAATTGATTTATCTTTACATTGGGCATCACTGCACTGAAATGGTCTATAATTAAAATTAGCAGATACAATATAGAGGTTAAAAGGCATACTAAACTAGATACTTGAATTTAACTCTTTCTTTATGAAGCTGTGGGTTACTTCATGTAATATGAAGATAATTACAGTCATTGCCTCCTAGAATATTTATGGGTTTAAGCAAGTTAATACATGTAAAACATTCAAGCGATGTGTATGTGGCACTGAGTATGTGTGACTCAGTATTTGTCATCATCAACATCATTCCATGGTGGGAAAACTTTACAATGAGTCATTCTCAAACACAGGAGAGTGGTTTTAATGAACAAAGGCCTGGTTCAGGCCTAATCATTTAACTGTGCTGGACTTCCTCTCTCAGGTATAAAATAAGAAACTAAGAATGCCTAACTTATAGCATTGCCATGAAAATTAAACGATGGGAATTTGCAATAGTCGACTACAATTAAAGTGCATCTTAATTAATCATTTTTGTCCAGCTGTCTTCCTCCCAAAAGGTAGGCAGTCATTGATCAGACAATGTGTCCTCTCTCCTTCTCTCCCTGGCCAAAGATGCCGTGTGTGATAAAGAATGCAAATCATAAAAGAAACCATGGAACACTGGTCAAGCAAAATGTAGTGCTTGGCCTGCAATTTCCCCTTCTCGGCTTCACATATTAAAAACTAATTCTTTCAGTTATTCATGGCTGGCAGAGATGATTAATTTAATCTTCATAGATAAAATAAAATGTTGGGATGAAAAGAAGCGAATACTCTCCAGAAGCTAATTGTAAGACACATTCGGGCGAATAATTCATTGTGTGCAATATAATGATATCATAGATGGCTAGCCAAGAACAATATCAATTCTACAAAAAGAATTAAACTAACACCAAGTCCATTTGGCAGCAGAAAATGGATATAGCTCTTTTCGCCGATATGGATCTCATTTTGGTGTCTCTTACGATGGCCTGGGAATATTCCATTTTTACCCATTTCTAATAATCTATAAAAAGTACCTTTATTCCTTCTCTGCACAGATAATCTACATTAAGTAACATAGAGTAGCTATGAAATGTGCTAGAATAAGAGATATATTAGTAAATAAATAAATAAAAATAATGAAAACATGCAGCTTGTAACTTAACTTTATGAGCTTTCAGTATCTTACCAAAAAAGAAATGATGAAAACAAAGCATCAGGTTGTTGAGAGGATAATATGGGATTTGTTTAAGGTAGCATTTAGTACCATGTGGGTTTATAGTAAATAATGAGAGAGAAATATGGAATTGTATACACACATACATGCATATATATATATATATATATATATATATATATATATATACATAAATGCATATGCTCATTCTAAATAATATTTTACGTATTTGTCCTTCTGTTATCTAGATATCTTCATTTTAACTACCCAGCTCTTTTAATTGCTGTTTTTCTTCAAGGAATTTTCATTTCTTTTCCTTTGTATACCTTATAGTTCTCATCAACAAATACAAAAGAAAACAGGTGGAAAGATCCTTTTCCTCATTAGTAGTTAAAAATGGAAATTATAGCACCCTGGAAACTAGAATTTTTTTAAAGGTAACATTAGCTGTGTGGCTAAGACAAACCAGTTCCTTACTAACAAGACTGTCAAACAGGCACAATAATTTTAAAAAATAATTTTAAAATGAAGAACCATGCCGGGCATGGTGGTGCACACTTGTAATCCCCATGCTTGGAAGGCGGAGACAGGAGGATCACACAGGTTCGAAGCCAGCTGCACTGGTTTAAGAGACCCTGTTTCCAAATATAAAAACATATAAAATAGGTCTGGGAGTGTAGCCCGGAGGTAGAAGGGCTTACAGGAACCCCAATACCACCAAAAAAAGAAAAAAAAAAAAAGTAAGAACCATAATAAATGTACTTACAACCAGCAATCTTTATCTAAAGGTGGATAAAAAAAACAGACTGAAGGAAATTTATACTAACACAATATCTTCATGAATAAATCTAAAATAGCAAAATAATAAGATTTTAAAAGCTTGAATATAAAATTTTAAAAAACGTGGCACAGCCAATGAAATATAGTACAGTCAGTAAAATGACAGTAATAAAAATATTTATTTTTTTAATTTTTTATTGGTGCATTGTAATCATACATCACATTGGAATATAAGACTTGAGAGGATATACAAGCACACATCATCCAATGAGCCCTCATCCAGTCCCCATCCCATTCCCTCCCCTCCCTCGATCCCAGGCTTGTTTGGTGATTAACTTTGATACATATGTTTATGTACCTCCTGCTTTTTAAAGAGGCTCCATCCTCCCCTATTCCATACCCTCTGATTGGTCACCTTAATTGCTTCACTATAGGACCATTTCTATAACTTGACCTCTTCCTGTTGTCCCTTTCCTCCTAGTTATTGCTGATTAGGGGAAGCATCTGGTTTTTATTTTCTGTGATATTTCTCTGTGCATGCCATGTTGCAAGTACCGATCCCACTATTGATGGCCCCAGTAGTGGCTTGGCTACCCAGTGGACTGATCCAGACCTCGCTGGCTCAAGCAGCAGCCTTGCCTCATGGGAGGCCCCGATTTTGGCTTTGCCCGCCCCCACGCTGGCCTAACCCCTCAGCTGGCTCCAATCCCGGCCTCAGTGGCCCCAGCACCAGCCTAGCCTCAAGGCATGCTCCGTCCCAGCCTCGCTGACCCTGGAGCCAGCCTAACCCCTCGACAGACTCCTCTCCTGGCCTCGGAGGCCGCAGCACCGGCCTTGCCTAATGGCAGGTTCCGATCCTAGCCTCGCTGGACCCGGCCTAACCCCTCCTCGGCAGGCTCCGATCCCGGCCTCGGAGGCCCCAGTAGTGGCCTTGCTTCACGGCAGGCTCCAATCCTGGCCTCGCTGGCTCCAGCACTGGCCTAACCCCTCGGCAAGCTCCAATTCCGGCCTCGGAGGCCTCAGTAGCGGCCTTGTAATAAAAATATTTAAAAAATAGAAATGTAAATTTTGTGTCATTATTGTGATCATTTAAATTCCATATCTGTAAAAACTAAAGCAAAATAAAGAGCTTTTAGACAAAGAGAGAATTATGAGAAAATTTTGGAATCACAATTTTTGGAAACTTCTTTATGTTGGCTTTTTCTTTACTGAAAAGTGAAGATTAAAGTCTAATATATTCTGAAAAAGCTTCAAATATAATGAGATTATATGCATTTTTTACCTTTAAAAATGGTAGTGCAAAATTGTAATCCCCACGCTTGGGAGGCGGAGACAGGAGGATCACGCAGGTTTGAAGCCAGCCTCTCTGGCTTAAGAGACCCTGTTTCCAAATAAAAATATAAAATATAGGTCTGGGAGTGTAACCCGGAGGTACAATGGTTTCCAGGAACCCCAGGACCACCACCCCCCAAAAATAATATAATCCCATTTAGCCAGGCATGGTGTTGCACGCTTGTAATTCCTGCATTTAGGAGGCGGAGACAGGAGGATCGCGCAGGTTCGAAGCCAGCCTCGCTGGTTTAAGAGACCCTGTTTCCAAATAAAAATATAAAAATAAGTCTGGAGTTGTAGCCCAGAAAAAGATGGACTTCCAGAAACCCCAGTATCACCAAATAAATAAATAAATAAATAAATAAATAATAAATAAATAAATAAATAAATAAATCCCATTTAGTCCCAGCACTTTTTCTGAACCTTACATTATTTTTTTTTATCAATTCCTTCTTACTTCTACGATCCTTTTTACCCAGAAAGACTCCAAACCATTTGAAGACAAAGGTAAGATGGTTTCAATTTTAAAGACATCATAATACCTAGCCCAGAGACAGAAACTTTTTTTTTTTTCTTTTTGGTGGTACTGGGGATGGAACCCTTCTACCTCTGGGCTACACTCCCAGATCTATTTTTTATATTTTATTTGGAAACAGGGTCTCTTAAGCCAGTGAGGCTGGCTTCAAATCTGTGAGATTTTCCCCAAGCCCGGGGATTACAAGCATGCACCACCACACCCGGCAGAAACTTTGTTTTTAAACCTTATGTCAGAATACTTAGGGGCCTTTCATACCGTCTGATAAAACTGAGGTTAGCAGTAAATGAAGATACATTACTTGGTGTTTAAAAATACCCTGCTCTGCTGGGTGTGGTGGTGCATGCTTGTAATCCCCACGCTTGGGAGGCTGAGGCAGGAGAATTGTGCAGGTTTGAAGCCAGCCTCAGCTGGCTTAAGAGACCCTGTTTCCAAATAAAATATAAAATAAGTCTGGGAGTGTAGCCCGCTTGTAGAAGCCCCTGGGTTCCATCCCCAGTACCACCAATTAATTAATTAATAGAAATACCCTGCTAGTTCTATCCCTAGGAAACTCTATATTCATGGGAATGGACTAAAGGCTAAAGGTGAAGTAATTAGTAGACCAGTGTTACTGAGGGGATAGAAATGAATAACTGGTTTCAGTAATGGGGAAAATATAATAATTTCTTCAACACCTAGAGAAAGAATCAGAGTAAGAAATGACACTGGTTCTTAGCTAAGTTATTTTTGATCCTTTAAGAGGTGAAGTCATATTGACTGACACCATTTTTGTCTTTGCAACCAGACAAGACTGAAGGCAGACTGCAGACTCTCAGGCCTCTTCCCTGAGAGACTTTGTCATAAAATATAATGATAGACTGCACTAATTATAAATTACTAAATAGGAGTCTAGTAATGTGCCAGTATTATTTTTCTTTTGAGTTGCATATTCTTTTTCCCCCCTTTTTAAAATTGGTGTATTGTAGTCATACATCTTAATGGGGTACAAGATGATAGAGGCATACATCACACATCACTCCTTTAGCCCTTCCTCATTTCCCACCTCGTTCTCTCTGCCCTTTTTCCTTCTCATATCATGATTTTCTTGATGTGGTTTTGAATGTGTGTTGGTAGTATTTTGTTTAACAGTTTTGCATCTAAGTTCATCAAAAATATAGGTCTGTAGTTTTCTTGAGCTGTTTTTATTTAGCTTTGGTAATAATGTGATGTTTCTTCATAGAATGTGTTTGGAAGAGTCCTTTTCCTTTCCATTTCATGGAATAAATTGAGAAGTTATTGGTAACACTTCAATAAAGGTTTTATAAAATTCACTTGATAAACCATTTAGTCCTGGGCTTTGGTTTGATGGTAGGCTTTTTATTTCTGCTTTAATCGCTGTAATTGCTATTGGTCACTTCAAATTTTCTATATCTTCTTGACTCAGTTTAGGAAGGTTGTATGTATGTAGAAATTTGTCAGATTTCTTCTGTATTTTTCATTTTGTTGTAATTTAGTTTTTCAAAGTAGTTTCTGATAATATTCTGGATTTCCATGCTATTGGTGGTAATCTTGTTCACCTCTTATTTTAGCAATTTAGATTGATTCTTTCTTTTAATTAGGTTGGATAGTGTTTTATATATCTTGTTTATTTTTTGAGAAACAAGCTTTTAGTTTTGTTGATTTTTTGTATTTTTTTATTCCCTACTTTATTGATTTCTGCTCTGATTTTAATAACTTCATTTCTTCTACTTGTTTTGGAGTTAGACTGTTTCTGTTTTTCAAGGACTTTGAGGTGTGTCATTAAGTTATTTATTTGGTGATTTTCTGTCCTTCTGAACGCTCAGTTGTGGGCAATCAGTGCTATGAATTTTCTTCTTAATACTGACTTCAAGATGTCCTAGAAGTTTTGATATGTTATGTCTCTATTTTTGTTAGTTTCTAGAAATTTTTAAATTTTCACCTCTTACTTCTTCTATGACCCATTCAGCAGGTTAGTTTTCAGTCCCCATGTGTTTATGTGGTTACTCTGGGTCTTCTTATAGTTGGTGTTTACTTTCATTCCATTGTGGTATGAAAAGATGCAGGAGAATATGTCACACTTTTTCAATTTTCTAGTGTTCGCTTTGTGGCCCAGAATTTGATCTCTTTTGGATAAGGTTATGTGAGAAGCTGAGGAAAATGTGAACTCTGTTGTAGTTGGATGGAATATTATGCATGTTTCTAATAGGTCCATTTGGTTTATGGTGTTCTGTAGGTCTGCTGAGGCATCTTCACTGACTGTTGCATCTTTACTGAGACTGTTAAAGTCTCCAAGTATTATTGTATTGGCATCTTTGTGTGACATAATGTCACAAAGAGTTGTTTTTATTAAAGTGGCTACACTAATATTTTAGAGTAGATGTTGACTATTTTCATTTCCTCTTGTTGTACTGTTCCTTTTACCATAAAAATTACCTGCCTTGTTTCTTTTGATAAACTTAGGCTTGCTGTCTAAATTATCTGATATCATAGTTGCTACTCCTGCTTGTCTTCTAGTTTCATTGTCATGGATTACCTTGATTCAGACCTTTGCACTTAGTTTGTGAGTATCTTTACTTGTAAGGTTTATTTTTTGCAGGCAGCATATAGATAAATTCTGGGTTTAAATCCATTTGCCACCCTTTTTCCTTTTATTGGGGAGTTGATATTCAGTGTGAATATTGAAAATTTATTATTTTTAATTTCTAACATTTTGAGTTTCAATGTCTATTTGAAGTAGTGTTTATTCTTCTTTGCTTTGTTATTTGTTTGATGGAAATTATTGATTTTCTGGTTCTGAATTTATTACTTATTTCTTTTTGGTAATCAATCTTTTGGCATATTTTCTTTAGTGTTGGCTTGGGAGACATAAATTCTTTTAGTTCATGTTTATTTGTGGAAGATTTTTATTTCCTAGTCAAATTTGAGAGAAATTTTGATGAGTAAGAAATATTGGGCTACAAACTGTTTTCTTTCAGAGTTTGTAATATGTTGTTTCAAGCCCTCCTGGCATTCTTAACTTAGTTTAGGAAGTCTAGACTGATTCTAATTGGTTTGCCTTTGAATTTTATTTGGTCATTTTCTTTGGTTGCCTTTAAGATTCTCTCCTTGGCCTCTGCATTAGTCATTTAGACTATTATGTGGTATGGTTTACCTTTTCTCTGATCTTGTCTAAAGCAAGTTCTATGTGTTTTCTCTACCTGTGTTCTAATCTATTTTTCTATATTTGGGAAATTTTCTGATATTACTTCTTTGAAAAGATTGTTAATTCCTTTGGCTTCACCTTCTATTCCTTCTCTTATGACTATTATTTTTA
Organism: Muscardinus avellanarius; assembly: GCF_963383645.1. Lineage (NCBI taxonomy): Eukaryota > Metazoa > Chordata > Mammalia > Rodentia > Gliridae > Muscardinus > Muscardinus avellanarius. The sequence continues at coordinate 84,193,578 of NC_137798.1, forward strand.
GGTTAGCTCTCTTAAAATTGTCCCATATCTCTTCAATGTTCGATTCTTGCTGTCAAATTGTTTTTCTAAATTACATGCTATATGTTCCTTTTTGGAGTGGTAATCTTCTAAAAGTGAGATTCTATTTTTTTATGTGGTCTAATCTATTGTTTATAGTTTGTATGGATACCTTCACTTCAATGATTGCATTCTTTACTTCCTTCAGAACTTTCTGATTCTAGTTTAAGGTGTCAAATTCTTTGTTTATTTGTTCCTTCATTTCTGTCAGGCTCTCTCTTAATTCATTTTGGAAATCCTGAATTATTTCTACTACTAAAGTTTTTATTTGTTTTTCTGATAATCTCTGCAATTCTTTGTTGGCAGGTTCTGTTATTGTGGTGTTATGGGAGCTCATTGCTTCCTTGCTATTCTTCCTTTTTATGATTTTAGGTTTTTTGAGTTTGTATCTTTGTTATTTTGGTAGCTTTCTTTTACTCTGTATGTGTCAGCTGGTATATACAAGGGCAAGTTGTGTTATTCAAAGGTGAAGGTGGGTGAGAAGTAAGGTGCTAGAATACTAAATGCAATAACAGGGTAAAGTAGCAGATAGGATCGAGTAGAATGAAAGATTTGAGTGTAGTAAGGTAATATACAGTAAATAGTAGAGATAGTGAATATATAGAGGTAGTCTAATAACTAATGTATTTAGGTATCATGATATCAAGTGGGTTTAGTATAAAACAAGATAAAGAAAAGAGGATAGAGAAAAGAGAGTAGATATTAAAGAGGAAAGTACTTGTGAAAGTGGTGGGGAAGAGAGTAAATAAACACACACACACACACACACACACACACACACACACACTACACAAATATATGAGTTCAGAGCAGATGCCTCTGCAGTCCTGCTGTGTCTGCATGTATTCTTCAGCCATTTAAGGTTCACTTTTGATATTAGGTTCCCCAGCATGTACTGAGCACTCTCATTTCATCTGTAACCTATTGCAGTGATGTCAGTTTGTAACCCCATATTTTGATCTCCTTCAATGATTGGTACCCTTGCCTGGTGTCCCTCTCTATTCATGCAGGCACTGAGTGCCACTGGTGCCTCTTCCACTGCAAGCCTGGGTCTTTGAGCTCTCCAAGTCTCTCTCTCTGAGTATCTCTCTCTCTACACAGGTAGCAAGTATTACTGGGGCTAGATCTAGTGTAGGCACAGGTCTCCATGCTTTCCACAGACTCTGAGTCTGTGTCTCTCCCCACTTATGTAGGTGGTAGGTACCACTGGAACCAGATCCAGTGTATATGTAGGAGTTCATGTTCTCCACAGATAGGGCTACGTTGGTCTGACTTCTCCCGGTAACCATAATTGAGTGGTCTGTGGCAATCTCTGGAGTTTCTATTATGGCACAGTACCATTTGGACTGTAGGCTTTTTTCCCTGCTTGGCCCTGGGGGCTGTCTGTGAAGCCATTCTTTGGCTGTGTCCAACAGCAGACTCCACTCCTACCTTCACCAGTAAACTGCAAGGTCTCAGACCTTGCAAGTCTATTGCTTGCTGTGATAGTCCCTGCAGCTGTGTTGGGCAGTCTCCCATGGGATGACTAGTTCACTTCCAGCGATGTTGAGCACCACTCTGTATCTCTGTTGGATGAGGTAGACTTGGCCACCACTGCTGCAAGTCTAGCTAGGTGTCCAGGCAGTAGAATCTCTGTGGAACATGGAGCATGCCAACCACAATTCTGATGAACTTCAGCCATTTATTTTGCATCAAGTCATTCGCTTTTTTTGCTGGGTGTCTCTGGAGGCAGCAGTGCCAGCAGTCATGGCGCAGTTAGGTAAGATGGCACCACCTCAGCCCTGGTGGCCACAGCATATAGGGTACTTTGCTGTCTTCTCCTCTGTCTTCTGGCTTTGTTTCTCTACCTTTCAATTTTTCATTGTTTTGCTCAACTTTTTGTTCATTTTTTTTTTCTTGTTGAGACACTGTTTTCACAGCAATAGAGGTTGAGTGTCAGCAAGATTTAGACGTGCTGCTTTCCTCAGTCACCATCTTCTTAGATGTTCTTGCATATTATTTTGATGTAAAGAATTCATGTTTGTTTGGAGACTGAGAGCAGAATGTGATAATGGGATTTGTAAAAGTATAAATATATTTGGTCTTCGTCTCATTACTAGGCAAAAAGTTCTTAAATCTCTCTGAGATGAAGAGAACTGGCAACAAAAATGAATGAATTACAAGTGTTACCAAGGTTCTTAGATAAAATTAATTTTATCAATTTGATAACTGATTAACCAAACCCAAATGTTTATTAATCACCTTAGTATGGGTTGTGGGTACAGAACAACTTTGGGCTTTGATTCTCTTGAGGATTTCAAGGTTCATCTTCTATATTTGTTGGAATCTAGTGTTAATGTGTCACCTTCTGAAACTCTCCTCTCTGTCCTGCATCCTTCCAGATGTGTGCATTTTCTTGATCTACCCCATACACAATTCAGCCAATTTATCTGTGCTAATTTGGCTTATTAAAGATTTGGTAAAATAGTTGTAAATAAATAAACCATAGAAACTTTAAAAATTGAATATTAGACTCTACTTATCTCAGAAGCTGTTCAGAAAAACAGAAACCACATGATAGCTTCCAGTAAACAGAACTTAATACAGAGAACAAACTAAACAAGGCTTAGAACTGAGCAATTGAATGTATAAAAGAACATTGTTTGTCTATCTATGATGGTAGAACCCTGACCAACAACCTCTGCAGCAACCAGTACAGGAAGCCAAACCACAATATTGTAGCAATCTCCCCAGGATGGTCAAGACTTGGCCAATGGCTACCAATTTCCTATTTTTGTCTGTTATCTCCCTCTACTTTGGGAAGCATGTTATTTCATTGCTATAGCAGGATCTGAATAAATAGTGATGGTCTGTTCTTATTTGAGTGGTCTTTATTGGTTTCCATAGAGGAATAATAGTATTGAAGGATGCTCTAAGATAATACAAAGGTAAATAATAGAAGCAAGCATCAGCATTGGCAAAAAAAAAAAGGGAAGGACAATTATTCCATTCTCATTATGAAAAAAATAAAAGTTCTTTAGAAAAATAAAATGTTCATGACAAAAATAAAATAAAATTTTTAAATTTAAAATTTAGGATTGAGGGGCAAGATGGCATTGGCCATGGTCACAGTGGCCACTGAATAGAGCATACATTCCTCAGAGAAGCCCTGGACATGACACCAGATTTTGGTTTAATATCTGATTCAGACAACTTAAGGAGGCATTTCCAGCCCTGACTTCCTATCTAGAATACAGGAGAGAGAGTGGATAATGGTGAAACTAGAAGCAAGATGACAATGAGGTGCCCACCACACAAGAAAAGTGACTTTTGGAAGAACACCCCAGAAGAGATTAAAGACTGCTTTAGCCACCCATGCTGGAGAACTCTTAACAACATACCTTGTAAATGATCTGGGCTTGGTGGAGGGATCCCAGCAGTGCTGGGCATGAAGCCAAGCTGTGTGTCCCAGGGAACTCAGTGCGTCTGGCCACCACACTCCTCTATGCTGTGCTGGGGGCTGTGATGTGCTTGGAACAGCTCTACGTAGTGAGGCTGTGGGCTTCTGCTCTTGGAGGGGAGATAAAATTCATTGCTGCTGAGTGCTCGATCTCACAACTTTTTCAAAACACACATACTGTCTTCTTTTATTAAAAATATTGGAGAGGGGCCAAGATGGTGGCAGTGGCAGCCAGTATTCAGAAAATGCAGACAAATCCCAGAAAAAGCAAGTGCATAGTCATGCAAGCAGGATCTTCAAGGACAGGAAATGTTATTATTTACATACATCAGGGTGGGTGTCAGACATTTAATCAGTCATAGTATGCTTTGTCTCACTTCACAAAGCTGACTCAAACCTAATCTGATAGTGGCTCAAACTAAGGTCAGTTTGAACTTAATATTTGGCCCAATAACTTTATCCTTGGGCTTTGCTGTCTGAGTCTCTCACAAGCCGCTGCCCATCAGTTTTAGTCATAATGTTGATACATAAGGTTTCAATTATACATATTAATCCAAATAATCCTAAAATAATTTTATGAAGAAAGGAATGCCAGACATACTTCATGGGGGATCTATGCCGTCGCGGATTCCCTGATCGAGCTTTCTCAAGATCTGCATGATATTGCTGTGGCAGTAGCATGCTTCTATTCTACCCCTGAACGAACTTTAGCCACCCCAAACTATCACTTTTATCTTTGTGTTTGTATATGTGTGTGTGTGTGTGTGTATGTGTGTGTGTGTGTGTGTGTTACAGGGTATTGAACCCAGGAGCATTCTACCTCTGAGCTACACCCCCAGCTTTTTTTTTTAAATAGGGTTTTGCTCGATTGCTCAGGTTGTCCTCAAACCTACAATCCTCCTGCCTCTGACTCCCAAGTACTGGGATTACAGGCCTGTACCACCAATGCCTGGCTCCTTTTAGATTTTATTTTCATGTTTTCTCATTTTTCTTTGATCTCCATTTTCTTTTCAAACCTGTTCACAAGAAGTTTGACTACCTTGTTTTGTACATTGTATCTTTCTCATATTAGCCAACCAAAGCTGAATGTTTGCACACCAAATCAGCTAATCAAGCTTTACAAAAGGCTGTGTGTGCTTTAAAATTAAATTATACCCCTTCCTTAGGGGAAAAAAGCAGGTGCAGCCAATTAGGATTTCTAAAAGGCTTTTCACCCTTGTTACGTTGTTATGCATGTTTCCTGGATATCTGTGCATATATGCTGGCAGATGCCCAGGGTGACTGCAAAGGTGAGGTTTCTATGAGGAGGTGGGAATCTTGCAGCAGCTCGCTGTCAGAAAATGCACGTTTAACAAGGGTGAGGGCATAAAGATTCAGTGGCTTGGGAGGGTAGTATGTGCAGATGCAAAGAATGAAATCAAGCAAACTTAGTTCATAACTGCAAAAGTACAGTTTCTTCTATTTACTTTTTGAAACAAACAGTTTGAAAAAGTACTATATTTTTGTTGTGTTGTATGTAAAGAAGTAAAATTCTCTTGTATCCTCCACTATTTCTAGCTCTTGGGTAAAGCCACTACTTCCATATTGTGGTTATACATTTTTAGACATTTTGCTTTGGGTTGTCCCAAACCCTGACTTTGAGATTGACTTCATGATTTACCTTAGCCAATATTATGATAGCAAATTTGGTAGAAGTAGAATATTGAATAGCACTGGAATTTGCCCTCTGCCTACTGAGATTCTTTGGGCTCTTTTATGAGCAAGCCTAAGCTGGCATCCTGGAAGAGAAACCTCATACAGAAAGGCCCCACACATTAATCCTTTAATTTCAGCTGAGTCAAAACAACTCCTATATCAGGCCATTGGATCATGATTTCATCTAAATGTTGTTTTATATAACTGAGTTTTACAGTGTTTTGTTGGACAATTATTTAACTCTTAGAGATAGGTAGATTAAGATGGAAAGAAATAAATAAGTAAACATGACTTTATTTTTATATATATATTTGGATATACCATTTAAAAGACATTTTTATTCATAATCACCTAAAGAGCATATGACTACATTATTTTAAAACTCTGAACATAGTGGTGGGCATGGTGGTACATGCCTGTCATCCTAGTGTACTTAGAAGGTTGAGACAGGAGGATCACAAGTTCAAGGCCAGCTTCAGCAATTTAGCGAGACCCCCAGCAATCTAGTGTTTCAAAAAAAAAAAAGAAAAGAAAAGAAAAGAAAAAGAGAAAAGGACTGAGGCCAGCCTCCAAAATTTAGTGAGACCTTGTTTCAAAATAAGAAATAAAATCATTATTGCCAATGATCTATTTGCCAATGACCTAGGGCTATAAATATAGCCGAGAAGTAGAATACCCCTGGGTTCAATCCTCAGTAGCAAAAACAGTAGCAACAACAAATTCTATGACTACATGTAAGACAAAAGAATTTTTACCAGCAGTCCACCACACAAGACCCATCGGTACTGTGTCATCCATGGATATATGCCTGCTCTGAATCTCTGACTGCCTTGTGAATTAGAAAATGGAAAAATTTACTTTCTTCATCTTCACTTTATTCACTCAACAGTATGTCTTGGAAATACCCTCGTGCTACTGAGCATGAATCTATTCCTGCACACACATCATACTGCTTTACTTCCTAAAGCTTTATGATATGATTTGAAATCTGTTACATTGAGTTACTCTCAATTTGTTCTCTTTCAAACCTGTCTTTACCTTTCACATTTATTCTTTGACTTGAATTTTAGTCTCGGTTGGTCAAGATAGGTTTTAAAAAAATTCTAGTGGGAAATTTTATGAGATTCCATTGAATTTATTTAGTTTAAAAGAACAATGACTTTATTGTATTGCATTTCCCATCAGTAAGGATGTTATATTTCTTTTTTACTCAGGGCTTTTTATCACTTTCAGCAGACTTTTATGTTTTTTCTATACATTCTTGCACATTTATTTCTAGATCCCTCCCTATTGCTTTATATCTTTATTGCTAGAAGAAAGGATATTTAAATATATTGTTTTACAGATCCATAGAAAATTTTCAGTTTTTTTCCCCTCCTATATCTTGTCAGGCCACAGCACTAAACTCTCTTATTTATTCTAATAGGAAAATTAAGACAATTGAATTACAAACTGTACAGATGATCTTATCACTTGTGAATAACAACAATTTTGCCTCTTCCTTTCCATACATTTACTTCATATTTTTTCTTATCTCAATTGGATTTTCAGTGCACTGTTGAGCAATGAAGGCATTAGCAGATATCTTTATAGAGTTCTGGACCTTAACAGAAATGTTTCTATCTATTCACCACTGACAATGATTTTTGCTATAGGCTACTGGCAGAAATCACATATCAAATTAAAATTACTTCTTAGTTCTCATTACTGAAAGTGTTTTTTGAATAAAGAATGAGTGTTGTGTATCTTTACATGTTTCTTAAGCATCTATTGAGATGATCGCCTAGTTTTCTTCCTTTAATATGTGCTAGATTATGTTAATGAATTATACTATTAAATAGCTCTTGTGTTCATGAGTTAAGCCCTTCTTAATATTATTGCATTGTTTTCTGATACATTGCTATGCCCTATTAGTAGTATTTTATTTAAAACATAACCAGCAACATATTTTATAGGAGATAAACAGAAAATATTGTTTACAAATGAAATTGTTCAATAGTTTTATTCTCTCTTTAAATAGCTTTTACAACAGATTTTGTACAAATGGTTTTTAACTATGATGGTTCAAATCATTATTTTCTTTTACTTTACAATGGTACAAAAGTAACACACATTCAGTGGCAACTGTTTTTCAAATTTTGAACTTTAATCTTTTCCTGGCCTGACCATGTGGATAGGATTCTCTTTCACAATGGTGGGCAGTGGCAGGAAGCTCCAGCCCCTTGTCAACCAGGCAATCACCAGAGTAAAGAACCAAGACTCTCCAGTGCAGTGTATGGCTGAACTGTGATACTGATAGGTTAAGTATATTAATTTTTTTTAAACTCTGCTATTTTGAGTTTACAATGATTTTGGCAGTACAAAGTCCTGCATCATAAATCAAATGACATCTGTGGTGGTCTGAGATATGAAAAATGATAGCTAAGGCATAAGATTTTATTTGTGGGTGTGTACAGGTGGATATGTTTTGTTTTGCCAATGATCTATGTCTATTTATCTATTATTAACTATATCTATTTATCTATCTATTTATCTATTATTAACTCTTCTTAGTACTTTCTTTTCTTACCTTTTAAAATATCTGCTAAAATTTCTAGATCTATCTGTCTCTCAATTTTTCTTGCATTTACTCAACATTTTGAAATAACAATAGTATCTAGTACTTATATAGCTTCTTATATTTATGAACAATTACTGGTATTCTATATGCACAATTAATGGTATTCTATATGCATAAACTCAATTGAATATTCATAATCATGTATTTTTGGTTAAAAGTGATAGGACTAATTTAAGAAAATAAACCACAGTAGACATTTCAACACAGAGATCTTAGGTAGGGATTTGATTAAGTAGGCATGGAACACTGGGAAAGCAGAATGAGAACACTGGGGTTATCTAGAGTTACACGAAGTGATAGTGGCAGAAAACATCTGCCACCCCTTTGTCTAAGAAAATTAAGAGAAGATTGTCAGAACCTAGAAATCCCATAGAGTTGAAAGACAGGTCACTGAGAAAGGGGTGGCACTCTATGTAATTTTTATGGTTTAGAATGTCTCCTTAGATATCATGGAGAAAAGTCAGCCATGTTGTACTGGATTGGTTGCTGAGAAGGTGTGGCCTTGGGGATTATATATGGTCCCTCCTCCGCAAGCTTGCTCGCAGCCCCTATTGGTGTGAGAGTAAAACCCTTGCATTTTATCTGCTCTCCATATTGTGCCTTGAGCTTTATAAACTTTACCTGGCCTAACATCGACTGAACCCCTGATATCGCCACAACTTTGAGCAAATAAATCTTTCTTCCTAAGTTAAAATAAATCTTCCTTTATCTCAATTGTTTTAGTCATATCTCAGTGTTTGAGTCATAGCACTGAGAATGCCAACTGCCTGAAAGAAGGTAGAAAAGGAAAAGTCTCTGGAAATGAGGAAATGGCCATTGGGTTGATATTAGTAGGAAATATCATGAGGGCCATTCAGGTCATGCTGAAAGAAGAATGAGGACCAACCAGTGTTTCCAGGATCATTTTTCTGCTGGTAGGACAATGGTGATGAGAACAAGAGCAAATAGGAAGTTTTTTTTTTTTTTTTAACCACTGCTTCTTGCCTCTTGGTGATACTTTCATGCCCTCTGTTAGCATGACTTTACAAGACAAAGGAGAAATAACATTTACAAATTGCTAGCTTAGATTTCACAATGAAGAGTATTAGAGGATATATTTGGAGTTCAGAGAAAACAGCTTAATGAGTACAAAAAATTTACATAATCTGTTCAATGTCACATAGCTGGCAGTATTCAAACCTAGAGAGTCTGTTTCCAGAGTCAGTGTCCTTGAGTGCCACTTGCTGCCTCTACAATTATTTGAAATTTAGAAAATTTCCTGGCCCGATACCCCAGCTCACTATCTTCTCTTGAATGATGGCCTTTCTTCTGTTCAGCCCAGCTACTGAGCTTTATTTCAATGATGACAATTTTAATTCCCACTATCTATCAGGTTGATTTTATTATGGGCTAAATATCTTCTCGCAGCTCTAAGAATATAAATTGTACTTGGTCTAAAGTTCCTGTTCTGCTTGTTCTCCTAAGTCTCTGTTCTCAACATTAAATTTTCTTTTTGTTGAGGAACAGCAAAGCATTGGCTTTTCGTAAATTATTGGTGGCGATTGTTATGTGTTCTCACCTTTGTAGTTGAGATCTCTTTTTTTGTTTGTTGAGGGTCTGGGGATGGAACCCAGAGGCATTTGACCTCTGAGCTACACCCCCTGTCCTATTTTTTATTCTTTATTTTGAAACAGGGCCTCACTAAGTTGCTGAGGGCCTCACTAAGTAGCTGAGACTGGCCGCAACCTGTGATCCTCCGGCCTCAGCCTCCCGAATGCTGGGATTACAAGATTGTGCCACCACACCCGGCTTTGAGATCTCTTTTTGGATTGCTTGATTTATCTGATTATCCAGAGGAGCAAGCAGGGCTCCTGTGACTTATGCCTCAAGTAGCTTTCCTTCAAAATGGAAAGTCTTGGAGCTTCTAGTGCTATACCATAGCATTCATCATACTCTGACTTCCTTGACCTCATGTTCTCACTGCATTACTCCCCCAGTCCTACATGAATCGGACACCCCTTTGACTGCTTTCTAGCTGAACAAGGAAG